>NC_133118.1:27875116-28175116 GCF_022965805.1 Primulina eburnea
GACGGCATCTAAGGTACTCGAATGTGGCTTTTATTGGCCAACCCTCTTTAAAGATGCTCGTTCTTATGTGCTAGCATGTGATAAATGCCAACGGACATGTAACATCTCTAACCGTCACGAAATGCCTTTAAATAATATCATTGAGTGTGAGGTTTTTGATGTGTGGGGAATAGATTTCATGGGACCGTTTCCCAGTTCTTTCACGAAAAAATACATTTTGGTGGCGGTGGATTATGTGTCTAAGTGGGTAGAGGCGGAAGCATACGCCACTAATGATGCTCAAGTGGTTCTAAAATTTTTGAAGAAAAACATTTTTAACCGCTTTGGAACACCACGAGCAATCATTAGTGATGGTGGCACTCATTTTTGCAACAAACTCTTTGAAAAACTTTTAAGCAAATATGGTGTCACACATAAGATCTCTACCCCTTATCACCCCCAGACGAGTGGGCAAGTTGAGGTGTCTAACCGAGAGATAAAGCGAATTTTGGAGAAGGTGGTAGGTGTCAGTAGGAAGGATTGGTCGGTGAGATTAGATGATGCTCTTTGGGCATATAGGACTGCTTTCAAAACACCAATAGGCACGACACCGTACAGATTATTGTTTGGTAAAGCATGTCACTTACCTGTAGAGTTAGAGCATCGCGCATATTGGGCAACCAAAGCACTAAACTTTAACTTTACTGATGCAGGTGAACGACGGTTGCTTCAACTAGATCAATTGGAGGAGTTCCGAAATCTGGCCTATGATCTTGCATTGTCATACAAAGAGAAAACAAAGAAGGCTCATGATAAGAGGATCATCGAGAGAGAATTCAAAGAAGGCGAAAGTGTCCTACTCTACAACTCCCGGTTGCGACTATTTCCCGGGAAATTGAAGTCACGATGGTCCGGTCCATTCGTGATCTCGAAAGTTTATCCATCGGGAGCTGTAGAATTGAAAGATGGGAAGGATGGGGCATTTACGGTCAATGCCCAGCGACTGAAGCACTACATGGGTGGCACAATTGAGCCGCAACTTGGAATCACTCGGTTCCAAGACACGCCGAACTGAGACAGACCGACAGTCTAGCTCTCGACGATAAATTGAGAACTTACTTCTTTTCCCTTCTCTTGCATTTAATTTACTTTTCTTTTTCGTTCGTGTCAGCATATTTTGTTTTACTGTTGTTGTATATATATATAAAAAAAAAAAAGGTGGAATGTGAATTTTTTCCCGAGAACTCGGCGCTCGGGCGGTAATTTATTACCGCTCGAGCGCGAAGCTAATACAGAAGTCCAGAGAGCTTGGCGCTCGGGCGGTAATATTTTACCGCTCGAGCGCGAACATCTGCCTCTCAAAAATTTTTCCCGAGGACTCGGCGCTCGAGCGGTAACTTTTTACCGCTCGAGCACGACTGCCTTTTAAGTCGCAGATCCCCTTTCCCCCTTTCATTTTCTGCACGCCCCAACCCCAAAAATCCCTAATTCTTCTTCACTATCTCCTTCAATTTTTGTGTGCAGGTGGTCGATTTCTTCTCCCAACCTCGGCAAGGCGACTCTTCTTCGTAGGAACACACGCCTAGTTCATCAATCGGGTCTTTGCTCCGGCCATCGTCTTCCTCTTCCATCCCTCCACTCCTATGGCTCCTAAAAGACAAAAAGGTAACCTCGGCTCTTCTTCGTCGTCTTCCGCTTTTGATAGAACACGTTTTGTGAGTGTGGAGGCTCGGGCTAGATATGACCACGCTAAAATTCACCAAAACCCCATCACCGAGAGGGGATTTCGTCGGACTTTTGAGGATCGATATCTGCCACCTTTGGTGGACTTAGAAAGAAGGGGATGGGAGAAATTTAGTGAACAACCTAAAGCGGCTAGTGGTATCGGTAGTTAGAGAATTCTACGCCAATGCCGTCGAGCGCACTGATGGGAGGGCATTTGTTAGGGGCAAGCTTGTGCCGTTCGATCGACCACGATTAACGCCCTCCTGGAAACGGCCGAGGTAGATGACTCTGCTTTCCAGGCACTGATGGTTAGTCCCGACTACAATCTGATTATCGAGAGTTTGTGCCACCCGGGTGCAATGTGGAAACCATTGGGTGGATCACCGAGCTGCTTCGATGAGAAATACTTGAGGGCGGATATGGCCTTGTGGTACTTGTTTGTGGCCCGGCGGATGATGCCTGTCTCGCACAAAAGCGAGGTGCAAAAGGAGCGTGCGGTGTTACTTTTTGCGTTGCACCGAGGATATGACATCGATGTGGGGAAACTTATCAACTCGCAAATCACTCTAAGCACCCACAACAGCCACATAGCTCTATTCTTCCCGACTATCATTTCCGAATTATGTGCCCGGGCCGGGGTGCACTTCAGGGACGACGAGGAATGGCTTCAACCGATGAAGCCAATTTGCCGGGAGGACGAACAGCGGAAGAGGGCAAAGAGACGGGCGGACTTTCCCTCTCGAGCGGAGGATGCGGGTGGATCCAGCACTGCCGTACCACAACGCCTCCCACCACAACCCCGCAGGCGAACGCAGAATGACAAAATGGATGAGAATCTCGCCTTCCAGGCACATCAGAGTCAGTTTAACTTGTATGTCACGGACCACCTATCGCACATTGACTCTATGATGCGCTCTTTGCTGGTGCACGGGGGCGTTGACCCATCGACCATCACACCATCTCCACTACCTCCTCCCCCATTCCAGTTCCAGTATGATTATTCTCAGCATGGGGAAGGCACAGGAGTGCAACCACCAGACCAGGATGAGGAGGAGCACTGATCAGGGGAGTTTACTGTCTCCCCTACTTCGCAATTTTTTTTCCTTTACCGCTTTGCTGTTTTTCTTTCTTATCATTGTTTCCATCTAGCATGTTTATTAGCTTTCTTGCTTATTTAGTCTGCATTTGTGTTTGCATATTTGTGTTTGCATTTCTGTGTTTGCATTTATATTCACGAGTTTTTTGTTGTTAGTGTTTGTTCGTTTTGTGCAATGAGGGCATTGCACAACTCTAGTATGAGGGGGTGGGTAGATTATTATGTTTAATTTGTTGCATGTTTTGTGTCGTTTATGGTGAGAAGACATAATTTATGAGCCAATGATGAGGTTGGATAGGATAGTACACCAAAGTATTGATTGGATCATATCATCAACGGTACTCTTGATTGTTAAAACATGAATTGTGGCTCAAGTTTGAACTTTTTGAGCACACATGTGTGGGGACTAGAATTTTGTAGGAATAATGGCGAAATTTGAAGGTTTTGTGTGGTTAACTTGAAAGACATCATTTATGAGTTGATTTAGCATGTAAACCCGTGAAAATAAGTCGCTAATTGGGACCTTGAATGAGAAAAGTTGATTTGCCTTGAACTCTATATTTACCTCCGTTCCAATGCACTAATTAAAAGATCATACTTCCAACCGGCTGTAATCCAAAGTCATATTATATTCTTAGCCGAGGGAGTACATGTGTGAAAATTGTGCATTAAAAAAAAAAACAAAAAAAAAAAAAGAATAAAGTTGGAGATGTAAGGTGAGTGGGGAGCCGAAATAAAAGGAATGAAATTCTATTCCTAGGCTAAAAGTTGGAGATGTAAGGAGATGAGGAAAGTCAGACGATAAGTCTTGACGATTGCACAATGAAAATGATCGGTGTACTCCCAACTTTTAGCCACTTGAGCTTATTTTCCTTCTTTTCAACACCCTTATCTGCACTTAAAAGTTGAATAAAGTTCAATTTAGGGACTAGTGATAAATGGACACGGGGATGCATGCTAGTGAAACTTGTATTGAAGTGTTGATTGAGTGACACGCATGATTTGATGATTGATCTATTTGACGTACGAATGACTAGACCCATCATGACACACACACACGTTCAAATTAGTGTCGATATTCATGTGAAGATGAGAATGAGTATTCGTTTGCGACTTGACTTGATTATGAGTGGTATTGGGAAAGTAAACTGAGGCATGAGCATAAACGTGTCAACTCGCCATCGACATTTAATTGTGTGGGTTAGTTTTTGTTTGAGTCTTTTACTTTTGTTGTGTTTGTTTAGAGTCTCGTGCTTTAACCTGTTTTTCTTGAGGGCAAGCAAAAGGTTAGTATGAGGGGGTTGATAGGGGGTGTTTTTACGTGTTTATTGCATTAGTTTCAATTGTGTTTACATTGTGCATGCATGCATTTCATTTACTTTTTGTTCATTTTTTAGTAATTAATTGCTTTTGATTATGTCTCACTTGGGCATGATGAATTTGCAGGAAAAGGAGCCGGAAAACCAAAAAAATTGGAACCAAAGTGCCAACTCAAGAAACTGAAGTGCAGGAAGGTCGGCGCTCGAGCGGTAGGTTTTTACCGCCCAAGCGCGGGAGGTGAGAATCCGAGGAAATTTACAGGGAGTTTGGCGCTCGGGCGGTAGTTTTCTACCGCCCGAGCGCGAGCAGTGATCACCAAAAGAAAAAATACAGAAGAGTCGGCGCTCGAGCGGTAGTTTTCTACCGCCCGAGCGCGAATGCTGCATGTTACGAGGTTAATTACAGAGAGTGTGGCGCTCGAGCGGTAGTTTTCTACCGCCCGAGCGCCATCTATTTTTGGCAAAATATTGTGTGCGATTCCTTACCTTATTTTGGAGAGGAGAATGATATGAAAAGGTGGCTTGGCCGATTTTTGGGGGATTGAGACATAATTTTGAGAGCACAAAGGATTTTGGGGAGAGCTTTTGCACTTGGATTGAAGATTCAACGGTTTCCGGGCATCGTTCTTCGCAGATTTCGTCACGTCTAATATTTCTAGTTTAATTTCCTTTGTTTAAACATTGTTTTGCTTATTTTAATTATGAATTCTAGTAGCTAACTTCAATTATTTGTTGGGATTAAAGGGGATCCTACCCCGAACTTTTAGTTGGTTAATTTATATGTCGGTTTGTGATTTATTCTTGATTATTCTACGATTTTCATTGTGTCGTTGAGCGTAGCTAACTTTAACGACTATTTTATATCACGAGTGAGTTCGAGAGAAAAAACTAGTGATAGGATCGAGTGGTGTAATTCGCGGATCTACAATTTGCATAGATATATGAAATTGGATACGTGCCGATAGTCATAGTCCTTAGGGTCGAAAACTAGGGGGTTTCATTAATCGAAATGCGATTCATTCTTGATAAATAATTAAAGACATTTAATTACTTCATTGAGTGAATTAGTTTGACATAGCTCGAGAGAGTGTGTTCAATTGAATAGGAAATCCTGTCGGAAGCGTAGAACACAACCGAACGAATTAATAAATTAATAAGGGGTAGGTGAACCAGAATTCCTAACAAATTCTTTTATCATTTGAAATTTAATCCATTGATTTAGCATTCATATTTCATCAATTAATCTTTGATCTTGTTTAATTAAATTTTCTTGAATTTTATTAGTCATAAAACAAACAATCAAATTTCGTCGCTAAAGTTTTAATAACTAAAATAATAATTGTTAAATACAGTCTCCAGTGGAACGATACTCGTATTCATATACACTATACTATTACTTGACATCGTGCACTTGCGATTACATTTTGAGCATACAAAATCATATTTTCTTGGGGAATTCATAGTGCAAGTTTTGCTCGATCACCCGCCTTCAGGAGCTCCTTTACTTGCTCTGATATGACTTTATCCTTTTCAGCACCAAAGTGCCTCTTTTTTGTTTTATGGGGTGAGACCCTGGGAGGATGTTTAAATGATGCTCCGATATAAAGGGAGAAATCCCCGTAAGCTCCTGTTGGGACCAGGCAAACACATGGATGTTAGTTTTTAAACATTTAATTAAACTCACCCGGGTGGTCATGCTGAGATCCCGAGCCACCCGGATTTGCTGGCCTGACCCTATTTCCACAACCTCCTGCTCTTCCTCTGCCACAAAGTGTATCTCCCCTTCCTCCACTATCCTTCCTCCTGTCCCACCTATCTTAGCCCTCTTCTTCTCCTTCTTAGATCTGCTGTGATCTGCCCAGACCGCTTCTACATAACACTTTCGAGAAGAGGGTTGATCTCCCCGGACTTCTCCTACCCTTGCTCCCACAGGAAATTTTATTTTCTGGTGGTACGTAGACGCTACAGCCCTCAACTCATTCATGGCTGGCCTCCCAAGGATGATGTTATAAGATGATGGGGAGTCCACCATAGTGAAAGAAGTCATCACTGTTCTTTTGAGATCATGAGAACCCAAAGTTAGAGGTAAAATAATTTCCCCCTCCGGATAAACCACGTGCCCGGCGAAGCCAAAAAGAGCGGTTTCCACTGTTTCCAGGTGATAGCCCTGTAAATCCATCTGCTCAAAAGCATCCTTAAAAATTACGTTCACAGAACTGCCTGAGTCCACGAAGACCCGCAGAATATCATAATTCGCCACTCGGGCTTGGATCACCAGGGCATCATTGTGGGGTAGATTCACCCCTCTTAGGTCCTCCGGGCCGAAACTGATGATTGCCTCACTCTTCCTTGATCCTTCCACCTCCAAACATTCTCTCCTACTCCTTGAATTCCTCGCCCGGTTAGAGTCTCCATCAGTAGAGCCTCCAGATATCATTTTAATCGTCCCTACAACCGGGGGTGACTTCTTTCTTTGCTCAGGCTCAGGCCCCCTTCTCCTTCCGGGCTCGATCCTAGGATTGCTTCTGACACCTCCTCCCTGGGAACTAGATCCGGGCTGCCGGGATGTCCATGGCGGCAACCTAGTCATCTGGGTATTGATAATGGGCTTTGGGAGAGAAGGCGCAACATAATTTCCCTTCAGAACTTTGCAATCCTCGGTGTTATGGTAGCCCAACTTGTGAAGAGCACAAAATCCCTTTTTCTCTGGCCGGGACAGCTGATGATCCGGGGCCAAATCTCTACTACACTCCTGCACCTCCCTCTCTCGGGCAATCTTCAAAGGTACATGATGGGAGAAATGCCCTGGATTGCTCCTCTTTTGCCCCCTTTCCTCGGGCTTAGATGTCCGGTCTCCTCTTTCTTTCCTCACGGCTTCCCTCTTCTGCTTCTGGGCTTCCTCCATATTTATGTACTTTTCTGCCCGGGGATAACAGGTCCTCAAAATCCCCGGGTACCTTTTTCGTTAATGATTTGAAGAATTCCCCCTCCCTCAAACCCTGAGTGAAGGCTGTAGTCTTAGTCTCGCCGGCACAAGATGAGACGTCTAGGGCTACCCTGTTGAACCTTTTGATATAAGCCCCCAAACTCTCCTCCGGGCTCTGCTTCACCTCAAAAAGACTAAAAGCAGTCTTTTTGTATTTCTTGCTGCTACTGAAATGGTGTAGGAATACTTTTTGGAAATCTCTAAAGAATGCACACTTTGAGGGGGCAAACCCTCAAACCATCTCTGGGCGGAGTCCACCAGAGTTGTTAAGAATACCTTGCACTTGATTCGGTCAGTGTAGCAGTGCAGCATGGCCATGTTTTCGAACCTGGCGAGATGCTCCTCCGGGTTCAAATTGCCATCATAATCTTTTATTTTGGCAGACTTGAAATTCCCGGGAAGAGGCTCCCGAACAATAACATCAGCAAACGGGCACCCTTTGGCAACGACCCGGGCGGCGGTACGGCTCTCCAACTGTCCCTCTAGGATCCTCATCTTTTGCTTTAACTCTCTCAACTCTTCTGCTGTAGTCGGAGCTTTTGATCCGACACTATAATCCATGTTACCTCCACTCACTTCCTCCTCCTCCCTCCGCTCCTGCTCTTGCTCCTGCTCCTGCTCTTGCTCTTGCTCCTGCTCTTGCTCGGGCGGCATGTTGTGTCGAGAAACTTCTTTGTTGCCCATAGCTTGAGCTATCGCGTCGGCCATCATTTTTTTCAACTCTTCACGGGTCATAGTTACGAGATTCTGCTCGGTGTTATTAACACCCACTTGTCTTGAAGATTGTCCCCCGTCCCCCTGGGCCCGGGAATTATTTTGCTCTGTTCTCCTAGTGCGAGCCATATCAACGTCTCGAGCTCAATATATTTCCCACAGACGGCGCCAATGATATGATCCTGTTGAAATGGATAAGCCGGGTAAGGAGCTCCAACGGATCAGATCAATAATTTATAATGTTTGGGAATTTTAAACGAAGACAATGGCTTGAACAACACCTGCAAACAAATAAAAAGAACTCGTGAATGGGCGCCGGAGGAGTTTCCGACGTAGCCACTCCGATGATAAAGTCAGCAAATTGTAAGATGATGAGCTTCGAGCAATATTTGAGGAAAAATACGTAGAGTGCTTAAAGTTCAAAGGTTTTTCTTTTCTTTTTTATTTCCGGATCATTAAATGGCATTAATACATGCTATTTATAGGAGAGGAATGGGTAGTTACCTCGGTTTCCGTGTCATCTACTAAGTCGGTTTACCATGCTAGCTTCTGATGACTTCTCGGACACTCCAAACTCAAGTTGTTCTGACAGATTGGATTGCCTGTAATGATCACACTCGAGTGTGGTTCACTTATCGAGGTAGCGCTATTCTCGAGGTTGCTCGAGTGGTAAAATAACCGGGAACTTAACTCGGCCAGGTGAGAAGCACCCGGCCAACTCTATGAGGGCCCGAGTTAATATTAAAGAATTGCGGACAACACCACTCTGCCCGGGAAGGGGAGTTCTACCCGGATGCTCTTGAAACCGATCCTGACTATTACCCGGATCCTAATGGGGTAACAAAAATGTATCAAAGATATAGGACCAAAAACAAAAATACAAATTTATAAGTCCAATTTATCAATTTTCCCAGCTGGAACCACAAGACGAATAAGCTATGTGCTACTGCCAAACATATACGCCACTGCAAAAAGATGGAATCTTGTTGCTCTGGTGAGGAAAGACGTGAAGAAGAAGCTAATAAAGAAAGAACCGGGACTCAGCTGGATTGAGAGCCGGGGGATAGTACACTATTCTGCAGTTGGAGATGATTCACATGAAGACAAAACTGATTCACGGAATGCTTGAATGGTAACGTTAGATGCAAGAGAGGAGTTTATGCTCCTGATCATGGTGTTACTTTGCTTGATGCGAAAGAGGATGAAAAGGGCCGCCTCCTGTGGCTACACAGTGAAAGAATAGCTTTAGCCTTTGCTCTTACCAGAATGCCACCAGAAAGCCCGATTCGATAATCAAGAACCTACGAATACGCTCCGATTTCCATGCAGCGTTTAAGTTCATATCATCGTTCAGACACGGAGAAATTGTTCTTAGAGATGTAAACCGATACCGTCACTTTCATGATGGTATTTGAGCCTGCCACCATTATTGGTGACATAAATCTCAACTGGACAATTACTACTCAGTACTCACACACAATTAGATGGAATCTTTATCAACTCATTAGTTTCCATAAGCCTCAAACCCAATTAAATTCCTCCATCGATTCATGTACTTGAAAAGTCACAAATTTTCCTCTCTGTTCCAACTCCTTTGCAGATGCTGTTGCACATATTTCACAAACATCTAGCAATACATATGAACCCAGAGTAAACAAATCTACAAGCAGAAGTACGTTGACAAAACAAACATATACCATTATTGTTTTGGTTGCTAAATCAAGAAACAAAAACGAACAAAGTTAAAGCAAACATAAGATCACATAGCCAAAATCATTTCCGCAGTTTCCGCAGTTTGAGTACTGCGGAGTATATTTTCCTCCGGGAACCTACGGCATTGATCCCCATATCTTTGAGATCCTCTAACGTTAACATTGGTAAAACCTCGTCATCCACCTCGTGTATTTCGAATACTGGCGCATATCTCCCCAATCCCAGTCCATTTAACCACTCTCGGACCCCTAAATTCCCTTCATTATGTTGCTGCTCCGGTGAGTTAACCTCTTCGTGAACTACTCCATTGCTCTCCGAAACTCGAACTCCGCCGCCTGTCCTCTGGTGATCCCAGTATTGGATTCCCATGTTCTCCGCCGAATCGACTGGACTCTGATCTTTTAACAAAGGACTCTCCGACCCCTTCATCTCGAAATCTCCCAACTCTTCGTTATTCTCGTTGTGGTAAGTTTCTTCTTGAAAAGCATTTGAGGTCTCAATTATTGCTCCCTCTCTGCCACCACCATTGGCAATGGTGATCGAGTCGAATTTATTCCAATTGGTGCGAACCCTTTTGGTGGGCTTATTGCTTTTCGGCTTGCGGTACGTGAAGTCGACAAAATCCTCGGAGGGCCCTGGGAAATCTTGGAAATTCAGGTCGCCGCCGTTGACGAGGTTTGTCAGGGGGCGGGTTTTTGAAGTTTTGGCCGCGAAGGATGGGTCTTTGTGAAATCTCCAGGCTTTGGCGGGGCGGCGGCGATGGAAATCTAAAGGTGGGTCTCCGCCTATCTCGCCCAGGCGGACGCTGGGGCGGCGCTGCCGCTTGGAGGGGTTATTTGGGACCTTGGGGCCGGTTGGCTCATTGGCGATGGTGGGATGGTGGTCCAATGGATTTACATCTGGCGACATGGCGGCAGAAGTGGCGGTCGGAGGAGTGGTAGAAACTAGGACATCCAGCGGCGGCGGTGGCTCCGCTGCCATGTGTGCGTGTTCGCGTGTGTTTTTACGGTAGTGAGAGAGGGGAAAGTAAACGTCAGCGTGCATCTGTAGTAGTCTACAGATAAGACGGAGTGGAGACTCGATTGGGTGTGGTCGCGTCCAGGGGATCGATCCTCTGGATTGGGCTTCTACGTATTGGGCTTGTGGTAAAATGAACCAAAAGGACATTTTTATTGAATTGCTTCACACACACATGCCCCTACCTTAGGTGGTGTGCATGCTACTTTTGAAAAAAAAAAAATTCCAACACAAGTGTTGTGTGATTATACAATTTTTTACAAGATTATATCTCTTGTGAGACGATCTTACGAATCTTTATCTATAAGACGAATCAACCATACTCATATTCACAATAAAAAATAATACTTTAGTATAAAAAAAAATATTTTTTCATTGATGACCCTGATAAGAGATTCGTCTCACAAAATACGACTCGTGAGATCTTCTCACACAAATTTTTACCTTTTTTATAATTAATTTGATTATCATAATTACAAAAATTAATGAGATGCCACGATGTAATTTGAGTACCATCGTACCAAAATGTCGATTTGATGATTCTACGCTTGATGGATAAATCAAGATGTCTTCGTATTTTATCGATACACATTTACATAAAATACATATATAAAATTATTTTTCCAATGACATACATGTGCCTTATGACATAGACAACCTGAATCTTGACCTTCTATAACATGTAATCACATTGCATACAATTATTGCTCGATCTAGTTATGGCGATAAGATTCATGTTCTATGTCCAAGGAGACCTCCAGAATTTTGCATTCCCGATATACATTTCAAAGTTTGGCAAATACAGGTTTTCTCTTGTGTACATGAGCTGCAATTGCTTCTCCTAAATCTTTAGATTGAAGCGCGGCAGCGTTCCATGTCGCGACATAGTCCAGAGCTTGATCTACTGTCAGATCCCTGCTCTGTAGCAACACTCTCTTCGTCCCAACCACGGCAATAGGAGACATTGCGGCGATTTCTATCAAAATGAAAAATCAAACGTATAAACCATGTTGTACAACTTCACAAAACACTTGAGCCACCACTACTTGTTAAACCAAAAGTCAAATAACTGGACTGATCATTATGACTCAAAATGGATGATGTAAAATGAGACAAACAAGATGGGGTAAAGGCCAATCTATAAGCAAAATCAGACAAAACTTTTCCTTTGCGCAAATTGGGAGTCGTTCGAGTTATACGAGTATCAAGAAATCTTGCTGCACGAGTTTCTTTCGGTTTTTTAAGGGGGGTTAGATAACAAAAGATCACATCTCTATCAGAAAGAACGGTTAATTATTTCCTCCAACATAACACAACATAAGACCTTCAAGATTATGCACACATCTCAGTTATGCCTGATGACTATTCACTGCAATTATGGCGCGACAGATCTTGCAATTCAGCATCAAGGAAAAAGCATTGATTTCAATGTACATAATCAATTTTCTCTAGTATACAAAGCTTCAAGCATACTAAGTAAGTCGAAGCAACAGAAAATTTAAGATGGCTGTGGGATCCTCAGCCAGACAAATCATCACATGACTATTAATTATTAATGGGAAAATATATAGAAAATAAATCATAGATCTAGTTCAAGTCAACTCCGTGAACTTTTAAAGGTTAGATGTCAAGTCATCACATGACAAAGAAATATAAGAAGCAAAGAGCAAGGGATGAACCCCTTTGTCGGCAACACCGATACACCCAACTAAAGTCAACAATCATCTAGCCCATTTCAAATAGGACTTGAGTTATGTGTTTCATGAATGCTTGCCTACACTCATGGAGATCAATATTCAATCCTTTTTAGCAGTTCCCATAAAAATCAGTTATCGCGTATAATAGCATATTGCTGGTAACTCCGAGTTCCACAATTCCATTTTCAACAATGAATGTCACCTCAAGTTCAATTGAAACTTCCAAGATCAGCACCACCTTATAGACATTGAAACTTATAATAAAAGACAATACAGCAGAATATGCGAACTTCCTGAGTCGAGATGCCCAAACCACATTTTTTCTTTTAAAAATAAAAGCTTATCACGAGCCCCTGCGTAGCTCCAACTAAAGACCTATGTCTCAGAAAACCCTGAGCAGTGTACAATTATTTAAACATGTTGATGGATGTCTTTGGCCATCTTAAATAGTCAATAGGTTCCAACACAATTTCTTCGTGTCATGATGCCGAATTAGCGGGTAAACAATGACATTCATCTTGATGGCCTAATATAGAAGCATAACACACTACAAAATCAAGAAAACAGCTGAGAAACAAGAAAGAAAAAACTAACCCTCAGCAATGGATTCAACTCCCTGGTCCATATCTTGCTTTGTACCGAAAACCCGAGTCACCAATCCTAACTCCTTGGCCTCCAAACCCGTGAACCTCCGACCCGTCAATGCGAGTTCCATGGCGTTGCCGAACCCAACAATTCTGGGAAGCCTCTGCAAGGACCCCAGATCCGCCGCTAGACCCATATCCACCTCCTTCACCGAAAAAAAGGCGCTTTCTATACAGTACCTGATATCACAGGCGGCGGCTATATCAACTCCTCCCCCAAGGCACGCCCCGTGGATCAAAGCAATCACAGGCTTCCTGCACTCCTCAATCGCGTTAACAGCGCGTTGCATCACCTTTATCTCCCGTCGGAGTTTCTCCGCCGCGCGTCCGGGGCCCGTGGACTCGGTTGAATCGGCTTTTGAGTTCAGGGTCTCAAGTTCGATGCCGGAGCAGAAGTGTTTCCCGAATCCCGCGAGAATGATCACGGATACATCCGGGTTTTGATCCAGTGAGGCTACGGCGTCGGGGAACTCGGTGAAGAAATCGGGGGAGAGGGCGTTGCCGCGTGAAGGGTTGTTGAGGTAGATGTAGAAAACTCTGGAATCTGGGGATCGTTGCTTGATTATGATGGATTTGTATTGCTTTTCCATCTCCTATGTTTGATTCACAGAGGATAGGAAACTCGACACCATTTATCCAGGAAGAAGATGCAGAGACGAAGAAATATCAATTTACACCTTCAATAAATTTCAGTTTAGACCTTAGAATTATTCAATATTCGAGTTTAGGTTCTAGTATTTTTTATAAATATACTTGATATTCTCTTTTCTTTTACAAAATATATATTATAACAATGACATAAAAAATTCAAATGTAGAATCAATATTTGAGGTATTATCAAAGGATAGGGTCTATTAAATCATAAATTTTAACAGTTTCTTGTTAAAAAATATGACATTGTTTGATTCATAAAATGAATTATAGATCACTTATTTGGAAGTCCAATAAAGTGTTTGAGTTAGTGAAACGTGTTAACATTTGATCAATTATCAGAAGTTCGATCTCTTATCAACATTTTTCGGATAAATTTGTCACATAGGACTTGCTATGTTTGATTTGGATGATGAGCGTAGTTTACAAGTTATTTTATTATTCTGGATGTTTGCTCAATGTGTCCCAAAGATTAGCGAACGTGGATTCTCTGGTCATCAATATATATAATATTTTAAATGGATGATTGGAAAAAAAAAAAAAAAAAGTAAAATAAATACAAATTTAATATTATGATGATATTATACATCATAATATTAAATAATCATTTAATCTTATAAATTATTCTACATAATAAATTCTGTTTCACTCTTGGATAAACAACCCAGTTAATTATTGTATGACAATTTAAAATAATTTTTCTATATATTTGCTCTCCAAATATAATTGACAACACTCTCTCTCTACTTCTTATATTACAAGTGGAAAAATTTACATTTTATCAACTCTTTTAATTTATTAAACAAGTTAATAATCTTCAAATCGTTACTCAATTTTTAAATGCAAAGTTTTAATATTTATTTATTTTTTCCTAAATCCTAAATATTCTTATGTTGAGATGAATACTTTCAAAATTATAAATTTTCAAATTTCCTAAGCAATTCATTCTAAATTGGTCACAAATATATTTTTTATTGGACTCAAGTGCGGCATCTAGAGATATAAATATGAAAATAAAGAATAAAACTGTACAACAAGATTTACGTGAAAAATCTCCAAAAATTATTTGGTAAGAACCATGAGCAAAATGAAAAGATTTGACTATAATGTTTGTAGGTTACAACCTCTCAATATCTCACAACTATTATAGAATTAAGCTCTCAAAGAAGTATGTTTATAAGATGAGAAGAAATAAATCGATGAAAGAATGATTTTGTTATAAGAAGAGAGAGCGTTCTATTTATAGAGCTCCTAACACGTGTGAAACCGCTTATCGGTAGTTTTCTTCCATATTCATTTGTCAACAAATCTACACAATAATAGAATTTTCCATTGCGCATGACAACCAACACCTCTGTTTCTAGCACCATCATTGATGTCTCGCATTCTCCCACTTAGAGATTTGATTGAGAATCAAATACACATCTTGTCATTCCCTGCTACTTATATTTCTATGAGGCCACTCGAGAATTTATACCTCTCAAACTTTTCAATGTCCACTGACTTATTTAGAACATTTGCTATGTTATCTTTTGTATGAATCATTTGCATATCCACACTTTGTCTTATGCTACTTCTCGAACAAAGTGAAATTGAATCTAATATGTATAGTCTTGGAATGGAAGGCTGGATTTTTTGTGATATGCAAGGTGCTCTCGATGTTACAAAACAAAGGAACTTTCTCTTATTTGTAGTTGATCTCCTCTAATAATCTTTTAATCTATATTGCCTCCTAGCAAGCTTGAGTAACTGTCATATATTCTCTCTCTGTTGTAGATAACACTTCAAATGTTTGCAGTTTTGAAACTCAATTTATTGCTCCCCTTACAAGTGTAAAAACATACACAACAGTAGATTTTCTCTTATCAGGATCATCTGCATAATCTGAATTGAAATAACCTCTTAGTGTAAAATCAGATCCTACATAACATAATGCAACATTTGAAATACCCTTAATATATCTAAGAATCCTCTTAACAGTGCTCTAATGCTCGCATTCAGGATTCGCCATGTACCAACTAATTGCTTCCAATGCTTGAGCAATGTTCGGTTTTGTACAGATCATGGCAAACATCAAACTTCCCACTGCAGATGAATATGGTACTCGAGAAAACTCCATCATCTCTGCTTCACTTCTAGGTCACATCTCGAAGGATAACATGAAACTAACCGGAAGAAGGGTCAAAATTGGCTTACTATCTTACATGTTGAAGAGTTGCGATACTTTCTTCAAATAATTATTCAGGGAAAGCCAAATATTTCTATTGCTTCTCTCTCGATGAACTTGCATATTTAGAATTTTGTTTGCTAGTCTCAAGTCCTTCATATCAAATTCTCTAGTCCTTCATATACAAGGATGTGCACTCAGCTTTTGCATTCAAGGCTCCTGATATATAAATCAAATCTTTGTACCAAAACTTCGGTGCATGTATGAGATCGTACAGAGATTTTTTCAACCAGCAAATCAAGTTTTTTCTGTCTTTTTCTACAAAACCTTGTAGCCGGAGCATCTAGATTTTTTTTCAAGATCTCCATGAAGGAATGTCGTTTTCAAATCTAGCTGTTCTATATGTAGGTCAAACATAGCATACAATTCCAACACTACTCTGACTATTTAAGCCGACATAGAAGAAAATATCTCATTGAAGTCAATGCATTCTTTCTAAGCATACCCTTTTTACGACCAATTATTATGATACCAATCCACTTGGTTATTGTCATCACGATTGATATTATAAACCCATCTGTTGTCAATGGATTAAATTCCTCGTGGTAGTGTCACAAGATCGTCTAAGGCCTTCAATTCTTCAAGCATTGATGTCATGCACATGGATACATTTGAGCTTTAAGTGGCCTCATGAAAACTCTATGGCTCACCATCATCTGTTAATAGACAATATTCGGTATTTATTTCAGTTACATAATCTGAAAGTCAACCTGATGTTATTTTGTCTCGGGTTGGATGTCTCACATTAGAAACTTCAGACTCAACATGTTTTTGTTCCTCGTGTTACGATACTGCTTCAGAAGAAATTTGATATCCGTCTGTCTTATTTTTCACCTGAATTATAATAGTTTCTGAATTCAATGTATTTTTGTCTCTTTTTATTTTATCTTCCTCGAGTAAAACATCCCTACTGATGATAATCTTGTGAACAACAGGATCTCACAAGCGAAACTCCTTTACTACATCAGCATAACCCAAGAAGATACAATTTCTGGATTTTGAAGCTAACTTCGATATTTCTTGATCATGATACAAAACATACGCATGACTTCCAAATGTATGCAAATGAGAATAATCAGAAGGCTTCCCAGTCTAAATCTCCAGCGGAGTCTTCGGATCAATCACCACTAAAGGAGAACGATTGATGATATAACAAGGGTTTTGACTGCTTCCGCTCAAAAAAACTTGACTAGACCTATGGTCCTCAACATGACTCTTGTTCTATCCAACAAGGTGTTGCTCATCCGCTCCAAAACTCCATTTTGTTGAGGTGTGTAAGCTGTCGTGGTCTATCTTTTGATGCCATCATGTTGGCAAAATGCACCAAATTCGTCACTTGTATATTATCATTCATTGTCAGTCATCAAACACTTGATTTTCTTTCAGAATCAAGTTCAACCCGCGGATTGAAATCTTTGAAGAACTAGGAAAAAAACATCTGATTTTTTCTTGATTAGATGCACCCAACATCTTCTAGAGAAATCATCAATGGACGAGACAAAGTATCTCACTCCTCATTGGGATACAAGCGGTGCTTGCCAAACATCCAAATGAATCAGCTTCAATATGATTTTACTTCTAGCAGTAGATGTGTCAAACTTTAATGTATGTTGTTTACCGGTAACACATTGCTCACAAAAGGGTTGTGAAACTTTTGTAAGCCCGGACATCAGTTTCTGTTCTGAGAGAATTTTCAACCCTCGTTCTGACATATATTCGAGCTTTCTATGCCATAACACCGATAATTCTTCTCCTCCACCAATCAAGACAACAGTTAGCTCCGCCTCTTTATGTGTTTTTCCCAAAAGTATATGCAAATTTGCAACAACTTTTTCCGCCTTCATAACTACAAGCACACCTTTCACGAACTTCATGATCTCGTTCTCGATATGGGTTGTGCACTTGATATCATTCAATTGCCCAAAGACAAAAGATTCTTGTTAGTCCCTTCATATGTCGTACATCATGTATGATGCAAACAGTGTCATCAAATATTTTTATTTTGATGTTACTAATCCAAATGATTTCCAAGGCATGATCATTTCTCATGAACACATTTCTTTCGGAGATATGTGTATAACTTATTCAATTCTTAATGGAATTTAACGACATAAATCTAAAAATGAGTGGTTTTATTAAAATATGCATAACTTATTCAATTCTTAATGGAATTTAACGATTAAAATCTCATTCGAAAGATAACACATAGATCTACAACTTTTAATTTAAAAAAGATCCAGAATCCAACTACAAAAAGGTCAAAACCTCAAATTACAGTAGCAATTCTACACAGCTCAAACACAAAATTCGATTTTGACGCAATTTGGTAGAAAAATCATATCGAATCAGTTTTTTTTTGAAATTCCATTTTTCCAGCAGCTATAGAAAGTTAACAAATAGTTCTACAAGTTCTATTTGAACCAGAAGTCAGATTATTAGCGCACAATACACATAAACCCGAAAGTCAGAAGCAAAAGCTCACCGAATCGGACAAGAACTGTGTAGAAATGAGTTGAAATCAGCTGCTTCGATCCTGCTGAATACTTGATCAAAATTATCGATTTATGGTTTGAATCGAATCTTAGGATGTTATGAACACGACCATTTAAGAATTTTTAAGTTTTGATCTCGGACAAAGTAGTTATGTCGATTCTACGGCAGCTGCTACAGTGGCTTTGAGGAGGATTGGGAAAAGAGATGGGTTTATGGGAATAGGTTGCTTCTTTCTTCTTCCCTTTTTGGCTAGTGAGTGTATGCATATATGTATTGTATATTTGTTTATTAAAGTAGTAACTTGAGCTCAATCATCTCGATTTTGCATTTAATTGATCTCGTGTATTATTTCAGTCTCTATATATATTTTATATCGTATTAAATATGATATTCCAAAATATATATTTTTAACACTCCTTCAAAAATTATTTGACATAAATAATTATTTTAATTTATCAACTCAATTATTATTATTATTATTATTATTATTATTATTATTATTATTATTATTATTATTATTATTATATATAATTTTACTATGCTGCTCACCAACCGTCCAGACCTCTTTGTCCATCAATGAGATGACATTAACTTATTGGATATGATGAAGCATATCAAATAAGCGAGTACCACCTCATTGATCCGACTTCGAATAAAAATACACCACAATCGATGGGGCAAAATGTGACTAAATTATAAATAAATCGGGGACAAATTGCATCAGTATCCCTCTCAAAATTTTAGAAAACAAAAAACCATCCATTGCAAATGACTTATGATTTATAAAATTTAACTTTCTTGACTATAAAAACTTGATATACAAGTTTTTTTTTTAAAAAAATTGATATATATATATATATATATATATATATATATATAAAAGCCAATCAATTTTTTACAGGGAATTTGTCAATTTCTATATTTTGTGAGGGCTTAAAATGCTATTTTTATATTTTTACGAGGGCTTGAAAATGCTATTAGCCAAAACTGCCTTTTCATGTCCAAGTCAAACTCAACAATTGACACTCCCGAGTCTTGACACAGTAGTAGCTCACTCAACCGGCGATGGATGAAGGAGAAGGAGGAGGAGGAGGAAAAAGCTCGTTTATAGCGGAAAGCAACTCGCTCCTCGTAATCCACGATGCTTTGATCGTAACCATGGACTCAGATTTTCGTGTTTTTAGCAACGGCGGAGTCGCTATCCAAGGCGACACCATTATAGCAATCGGCCACTCTCACGATGTACTTTCTCAGTTCTCGCCTCTTTCACCTCAGATGCTCAACCTCCATGGGCATTTTCTCCTCCCAGGCATGCGATAATCTTGAATTTATTGTCTTCATTGGTGGTGGTGCTGTTTTGTCAATTGTTTTTTGTGGAAACTGTGCTCGTGATATTGTCTTTGTTTATTTGGTCCTTGATATATGGATATGCATTGAATTTCGTTGTTTAGTGGGCTTTCTGGGACTCTGGTTAACTGGGATTGGTTTTGCTTGTGTTGTTGTTTTTCATAGGGTTCATTAACACCCACGTTCACACCTCACAACAGTTGGCCAGAGGGATTGCTGATGACGTCGACTTGCTGACGTGGCTTCACCAACGCATCTGGCCGTATGAAGCCGTGATGACTGAGGATGACTCTTACATATCTACTCTACTCTGCGGGATTGAGCTCATTCACTCAGGTGTAAGTGTTATTTGCGTGGTGTTATCGTATTATCTGATTGTATTAGAAACAAATTTTTCTAAAGCTCGAGTTCATATAATATACAGGTTTTACGTGTAAGTCGAAGATCGAGTGATATCTGTCCAGAAATTGTATTTAACATGTATGAGTTTACATTGGTTGTAGGGAAAAAAGGCCCACAAATTATTAGCTAAGATCGAGTTAATGAAATGTGTATGATATTGTGTACAGTTTTTAACTTGTGACATTGTCACTGAGGCTATGTTAGAAAATTTTTTTCCCAAAAAATTTGAGGTTGTATGAAGAGAGCCAACATTGTTTTTTATACTTAAATAATTTGCAGAGAATTGCAGCTTACCAAGTGCAGGTTGCTTTTGTAGTACTAATCTATAATGCCAATTTTGTTCTCATATAAAGAATCTTGATCAGTATGAGTGCTAATACCTGAGTAGAAAAGAATCACCTTTTAGTGGGTACCTGGTATTGCTTTGTCCAGTTATATATGGAAAGATATCAGATATGCTGCTGGTAATGCGTGTGATAGGTTACATGCTTTGCTGAAGCTGGAGGGCAGCATGTATCTGGAATGGCAAGGGCCGTTGAATTGCTAGGCTTGCGTGCATGTCTGGCACAATCGGTTATGGATGCTGGTGAAGGACTTCCTGCATCTTGGACCGAAAGGACTGCTGAGGAGTGTATTCAGGTTCTTTTCGTTTCCAATTATCGGTAATTAAATTACAGCTCAATATGTCTCTTAAAAATATTTTTTAATCCTATGACAATTAGTCTTGTACATTGTTGAAAGTGATTTAATGAATATCGTCCTTGAAAGTTTAATGTGATTATCTTTGTATTCAGTGAAAAGGCAGATATGTAAATAACATTCCATGAATAAGAAAATATCAGCTGTCATATCTTCAAAGCCCATGTTAACCTGTGAAATTTGGTCTCACCTCTAGCTAATCTCTCAATATTCAATCTCTGAGGGTATCTTTGTAAGATTTGGGTTCTTGAAGTTTTGTGTTTCATTAACTCAAATTCTTAGCTTTTTAATCTAATGACATGTATATCTTCACTTTCTTATTTAGTTTTTAAGACACAGATTTGTTTATCTAATCCTGTTGTTTATTCCATTGAGGCTGCCTTTATGTCAGTGAGCTTACTGTAACAATTAATTATTTGTGAGGGCAGTCTCAAATGGATCTGCATAAAAAGCACCATAATACTGCTGAAGGACGCATCAGAATATGGTTTGGGATCAGGCAAATTATGAATTCAACAGATTGCCTACTTACTGGAACAAGAGATGCCGCTAATGAACTCAAAACTGGAATCCATATGGTCAGATCTTGAGCTTATTAAGTTTTGAGGTTCAAATTAAGTTGAATGGCATTTTATGTCATTCACTCGATGTTTTATCGTGTTAAAATATTCTTATGTATCTTTTCATTTTCTAGCATGTTGCGGAGATACCATATGAAAACAAACTTGTGGTGACAGTCCAAGGAGTTGAACATGGGACTGTAACATATCTTGAGAAAATCAAGCTACTACAAAACAATCTGCTGGCTGCTCATTCTGTTTGGGTCAATGATAATGAGGTAATCTCGTGCTTGTCTCTTGATCTACCAGCTGAGCTCGTATTTTGAAATAATTATCGAGCCAAATATTCTCCCTGTAATTTTAAAGTCCTTGTTTACCATAAAACTTGAAATCTTCAAATTTGTTCGATTTTATATGCTTTTTTTCAGGTTGATTTACTTTCAAAAGCTGGTGTTAAAGTGTCTCATTGTCCTGCTGCTGCTATGCGTATGCTTGGATTTGCACCAATTAAAGAAATGCTAGCCGCAGGTGTCTGTGTCTCTTTGGGAACAGATGGTGCACCTTCCAATAATAGGATGAGCATCGGTAACAAGAATTCTCAAATATATTGGTTTCAGTATTGCTACTTGTTTGTTGAGTTTGTTTATCTGGTGTTTAATTTTGCAAAGATTTATATTCCATTCTTCTTGTGACAAACATATTGGTTTCAGTACTTCTCGTGCAGTTCTTGTCATGGTGGAACATATTTAAAACTCAATAAATATCACATACAAAACTTCATTTGATACGAAAGCAGCTGACTAAATTTTACGAAAATTAAGTTCTTTTCAACAAATTTTTGTTTGAATTTACCAACATAGCGATCTGAATTTTCAAGGTTTAGCACTTGTCTTCATTAGTAATTAATGGTTAGGACATCGATAGGGATTTTTTCATCCAAAATATTGGAAAAAAATCTTTTAAATGTCACTTTTAATCTTATAGCACATTGCTTTGAGTAATTTTAATGTTCTATGTAGTTGATGAGATGTACCTTGCTTCTCTAATCAACAAAGGACGGGAAGTTTTTACCGAAGGAACCACAAATGCTACTGTTCTTCCTGCTGAAACCATTCTTGAAATGGCAACAATAAATGGTGCAAAATCTGTACTCTGGGACAATGAAATAGGATCACTCGAGGTTGGAAAAAAGGTACACTAATTTCTGTCAAAGGTTAACTAAATATGTTTCTTAGGTCCAAGTGTTAACTAGTGTCAAGCCTCCATGATCGATTCAAGATTTTATCTTTGTATATTTTAGCTTAATACTCCACTTTCAATGCATATATCTTCTTACAATTTCATATTTTGTATCGTTTTCTTTTTAAGTTTTAAGCCTGATATTTGAATCTGCAGGCGGACATGATTGTCGTCAATCCGTCAAACTGGTCGATGATGCCTGTTCATGATTGGTATGACTCAGTTTCTGTGAAGGCGTTTTACAATAAGAGGTTCCTTCTTACGATTTATAATTGCAAATATGACATATCTTCAAAGGTAACATTTCTTCTTGTTATGCACAGCATTTCCTGCCTTGTTTACTGCATGAGAACGGAAAACATCACCTCTGTCATGTGCAACGGTCGCTGGATAATGGTGGATAAGAAGATCACAACCTTAAACGAGGTATCATACATATACCCTCGAAAGATTAGATTTTGGAACATTTTCTTGCTCATCCATTGAATTAGTGACAGAGAGATAATATGAATATCGATTGGTTTAATATATGCAAATTATTTTTTACTCGACAGGAAGAAGTTGTGATAATGGCTAAGAATGTGTCAAATGTTCTTCTGAAGCGAGCTGGCATTCAGATTCCTAAAAAAATGAACATCTTGTAATTAAGCTATATTTTTTGCACGTCTAACTTGGATTGTCGTATTACTCATTATATAAGAATATAAAGTAATGCGGTTAATCATATAATAAGATGTTAAATATAATACATTTTGAGTGATACAAACAAATAAGTAGTTACAGCGGTTTAATCATGCAAATGGAATCTCAACCCAAAATGAAAATATACTTCTACTTTTTGTGTAGTCAACTGAAAGAACTTTGATTGCTCGAGCAACTCATCTTGGTTTACACAGTAATCTCTCTTACACAAATTTCAACTCAAGAAATCATAACATGCTCAGCATATAAAATAAAAATTTCCATGTTATGCGATATGTATTAAGAAACTGCATGAAATAGACAGTGGGAGTTTCCTTTTGGATGGCATGGTCGTCTCTCACAAGCTTTATATATATTCTACTTCTTGCCAATGCCAGGACGATTTTGGGCGTAGCTCCTCAGAGAAGGTGACTGAGTGAGGCCAAAGGGAGTGACAGTCTTATTCTGGTTTGCATTTTTCTTTTGTATTCTACGTCGCGCAATGCACGCACGGATCCATGGGGTTACATCCTCGCTGAATTTGATCATAATGAAGAAGATGATGCGGTAGATAATGATCATGCTGAAGAGAACACTCAGGTTAGCCCATTTCGATCGGTTCACATCAATTTGGAACACGTTTTCTAGAATATATTCTCCTGGAATCTTCGGAAGGTCGGGTGTCTGATTATCGAAAATCAGGCCTTTCAGATCATTTTGATATTGCCCCTGTTAGTATTTTCAGGTGTGTCAGATTACCCTAAACTTAAAAAGAGAGACGTTACATTTATGGTGTTTTTTTACCTGCAGAGCCCAGAAGTGGAAACTTATGTAAGACATCGGGTAACGCCAGAAGGGCTTCGGGATATCATTCGGGAGTCGAAAGTAACCGGAGACGAGCATGAATATTCCCTACATACACAACGCAGAACATATAACCAGTCAGTTGAGTCTATTTTCTGCTTTATCTCAAGTTTAATTGATCTGTAAGCTATCACAACCTGGATTCCTGCACCTATGATAATTCCCATGAGGAAATTAGGAACAACACTGGCTATGGCCATCATGAGGCTCTCAACAACGGTGACACTCGCGTAAAGGCACAAGACGAAGAATAGATAATGTGAAAATCCGGGGTGGAGGCGGACCATGAAGTAGCACACAGTGCCGGAAATAAAGGTGATCAGTATGAGAAATGGCGCAGCAGATAAAGTATTGCTGATCACGAAAACACTCACGCCGTAGTGCCCATTAAGCCTTTCCCTTTGGAAAACCTGAGGTAACAAGACAGAACAAGTTATTTAATTTCATCCTCTTCTTTTTCTACTCGCAGGAATGAATTCACCAATCGATGTGATGTACCTTCATGTCTTCCACAAACGAAGGAAACCCACCAATGGACATGAAGGTCACGAACCCGAAGACAAATGATGCACATGCACCTCTAGCCTGTAAATTCAACAGGTAAATACTCCCAAGGTTTTTAATATCATCAGGACTTGGACTAGCTTTAACTCAGACGAGGTATATATTTTTAGACGATTCAAAATGCATCGGCAATAAACGTTACCAGGATCGAATTGTATCCAGTTCCCACATTCAAGTAAATGGTTCCAATGCAAATCGTGACAACGATGTAGATGACAAGCCTCAGCCAGTAATAGCCGAAATCCCTCGACATATTCACGAAAGAGCGTTTGGTTAAGGTGTAAGCCTGCATGAAAAAACTGGCCTGGCTCCCTCCAGAATCCAACACGGTTCCAGTCTGTAATCAACGAACATCATAGCAAGTCATATGATGAATGGATCAAGTTAAACTCGAAGTGGGAAAATGACACTCACAACTTTGGACATCCCCTCGATCTTTTCTTTTGCCGAGTAACAGTAGGTCGAGGTACGATATGAGTCTAGAAGTACTCGGATTGCTTCGTTCGTTGTCACTCTTTCCAGAGGATCGTCGTCCGACACAAACTGATCGGATAAACATGGGAGAGAAGAGTCAAAAAAAGATTAAATGACAACTGCAAATGGAACTAACACGAGTTGCTTGCATATGCGAGAGACGTATGTCCCAAGTATCATACATCAACAACAAAGTTTCTCGAATATCAAGAATCAGATAAATTCAAATTCATCTCCTTTCAATTTAGTAGTAATTGTAAAGAATTGAAGGTATTTAAAATTCATTTTACGAGTCATCACTCAAATCAAAATCTCTCTTTCAAAATCCATTTCTTCCATCCTAGCTAGCAAATGGACTCTTTTTTTGGGTCATTTTTTTTTACCTTGAACTAGTGTAATTCGCAAAATCAATTATGTATCGTGAATTTTCATTGGATGCAGGTCATTTTTATCTTGAACGAGGGCTCTCTAAAAATTCAAAGATAACGTATTTGTGCATGTAATAACTCGCCAATCACACAAGTTCGTAGGAAACTCTATATATAAAAAAATCCCACAATAAAAATTTTCAAATTCCAATTCGAATAATGGACCCAAAATCCTCAACTCCGACCATGCCTGCGCAAAATATATGCCTGCGCAAAATATATGTTGGATGTGATGATAAATAGAAATATAATGTTCTACCATTGAACGTAATGATAAATAGAAAGATAATAATAATATAGCTATTTTTTAACTCAAACAACTATAAAATTTGAATAAAACAAGAGAAAATGGGAGGATGATATCTAATCCATTGATGCAGAAGACGAGAGTCAAGAATGGTATACCCGCAATTTCATGGATCCTTTGAGAGTTGCTTTAACTTTATCGAAGTCGGAATTGATGCAGCGGAGAAAATGGTCTGATGGGTTTCGGAGAGCCGGACATGGGAAGCCAGCTTGTGCAAAAAACTGCAAATTCAACATCCAAAACATGATATTTCCATCCTATATGTATGTCCTACAAGAAAATGTACAGTTTAATGATGAGATTTCTTGCCTCGTAAGCTTCTGAAGCTTGGCCGAAGTAGACTGTTTTCCCACCAGAGAGCAGGTACAATCGATCAAACAGCTCAAAAACCTCGCTGCTCGGCTGGTGTATGGAGGCAATAACAGTGCGCCCGTCTCTGGACAAAGCTCGCAACGTTTGTGTCACAAAGAATGCCGATGCACTGTCGCGAGTAAGAAGAAGATTTAATGAGATTCATCACACAAACTAATGCACCGACACGTGCAAAATATAATTACAAAAAATAACGAGGGACTACATTATAATTTTGATACATGAATTTAAAAATAAAATAATAAAAAAATGATCTCAGTAAGAATTGAACATATAACATAAATATCATGAAACAATGATTATATCCGTTGAGCTACGTATAATTTGAATTAAAATTTAACTTTTTATTAATATATATAATTATTAAAACAGACCATGATACAAAAGTTGGTTCGAGTTTTTGAGCGAGGGAATTTCGGAACTTTTTTGATCACCTGTCTAGTCCACTGGTTGGTTCGTCGAGGAAAAGCAATCTTGGCCTCATCAGGATCTCGATTGCGATGCTGACCCTTCTCCTCTCTCCGCCACTCACGCCTCGCAAGTGCCAGTTTCCAATAACAGTGTCCGCGCAATCCTGAAGCCCCATCTCGACTATGGTGCTCTCCACAAGCGCCCGTTTGTCCGACCAAGGCATTCGATCCGGGAGACGCAATCGAGCCGAATAGGAGATCGTTTCTCGAACTGTCAAAGTGCCGATCAAGTTGTCGTCTTGAGTAACATATGCCTGCATTTGCAGCAGAGGAGCTTATTCTGGTAACTATCTTTTTTCGGAAACAAAAACATTTCTGTTTTTTATATGTAATTTTTATAAACAAACAGTAAAAATCTCCATTCTTGACTGTAGTAGAATCTTTAAACTTGGAGCAGAGAAATCAACTACAGATCAACGTAATCTTCTGGGCCTTTGAACTCTATTTCGAGTTGTCTAACTGTACTACACAAACTAGCTTAAATTCTAAAGCAAGAACGAAAATGGGTGTCAGAATTACTTACAGCAGTCCCGAATGACAACTTGGCTTTACGGCCATTGAGCATAACGGTCCCGGACATGAACGCGTTAGCAGCAAGCCTTCCGGAGAGCGCATCAAGAAGCGTAGACTTCCCGGATCCAGACGGCCCCATCAGCGCCGTAAACGTCCCCGGCTCCGCATAACCCGAAAGCTTCTCAAGAACATTCTGCGTGCCCCCGTTACTCAGAGTCACCACAACAGTCAAATCCTTCCATGTAAGCCTCGCTGAGACATCGCCCACGAACTCCGTATTCGCTTTCTCCTTCCACAGGCTCTCACTCAAAGGGCTCAATCCCCCCACTATCATTCCCTTACCCTGCGGCCTACTCGACTCTATCTCCATCATAACATCGTCCGCATCCGCGCTCCGTGTCGCCGCCATTTTTCCTTCCTCTCTTCTATATATCCCAAGCTCCAGCAATCAGTGAAGTATATATATTTATTATATTATCAAACAAAGACGCAAAACTCGTGAATTTGACTGGGGGCACAGGAGTTCGATCATGAACATGGATCGATAACACCAAATCTCATTCCCACGCAAAAGGAGCCTGTCAAGAAAACGCAACTGCAACACCGCAGACAGCTAACTTCTGCTCATTACACCAAAAACCCACCATGTGTAATAGCACGTATAACGAGTCTAGCTGCTAGGCAAGAAGAGGAGACCCCAACACCGTTGAATTATTCTATCCTTTTCTCCATGGTTATGTGCTACGCATTAATGGTTGCTGGTGGGTGTTGGTGAGCACATTGAATACGCATCGGCCCGTTTGAATTTAGCCTTTTTAGTTGGTTAGCACATAAATTGCATTGCATGCCCCATTGCCCCAGCCTGCGTTGCGTACGTACGCATGTGCCAAAGTCTTTATTAGACACTTATCTGTATAGCATGCGGGCCGAAGGCTCCTGTTAGGTTACATATTACATTTAAACAGAATTACCTTTTTAAGAAAATATTTTAATAGTTTTAAAATATTTTGAAAAGTGGACATGAAAGTGATAAGAGAATGTATAAATTTACTAAAATAGATTTTTATAATATTTTTTTATTAAATGAATTTTTTTTATAATTTTAAGAAGACATTGTTGGTATTTTAAAAAATTTATCATGAGATCAAAATTTGTTATTTTAGGTATTTTAAAAAATACACCGTCCATTTGTTGTATATTTAGGATTATCCACAAGGGTAAATTTAATTTAAATCACCACATCCAAACTTAGATTTGCATTCAGTCTCTGCTACAAAAATTATGTGTTTGCACTTCCGGATCCACAAAAAAATGTGTTTGCATTCACTGAGCACACATGTTTTTTCTCGTATGAAAATCGATATAAAACATTAAAAATATGGTACTAATATATGATATTTGAATATCAACTGTTTTATATCTGGTGCTAATATATGATTTTTGAGTACTCAAACATGTATAATAAATACTGATATTAATGACATATTTTTTCGGATAAAAATCGGTAAAAGACTGATATGATCGATTGAAGTGTTTAGAAGGAAAGTTAAATAAACACTTACTAAAATTTCTTTGTTTATTGATAATTCAGTCTGGTTAAAAACCGAACTTGATATTCGATTGTTAATGTTAGTTGACTAACAAAATATGTGCGGAAAGAAGTCAATTGGCTTCGATATGTAAATTGAATGGTAAACTGAAAGTAAAATCTACACAATTTTGTTTTTGGATGTTCGGAGTACTCAAGCTCCTACGTGACCCCTTCTCCTTTTGGGAAGACTCTCACTAGAAGGTTTTGATCTTTACAGATAATTTGTAAAAACTCAATTTAGATTGAACTTAACACTATCAAAACTGACACTCCTAGTCTACTCAACTGAACGAGGAAATAATATGCGAACTGTTATCGAATACAATGAATTATCCTAGCAATTAATGATATTCAATGATCGGGTATAATTCTTTGTAAAGTGTGCTCGACTTACTAAGTTTAGTTTAAATACTTGAAAGCTTAAATTTGTGAAAATGTCGACAATTTTATCAAACTAAAATCTTTCTTTATTTGTAAACTTCGAGTCCAGCAGTCTCGTGTTTCAAAAAAGATCATTTCTAAGTAAAAGTGTTTGTGGGCTCCGTCTTTTGTCGATGTCATTCTCTGACATTGTAGAACCTAAAGGGGGGTGAATAGGTTCTTTAAAGCCCTTTAGCGTTTTTAAAACGAGTTTGCAAAAATTGCAAGCGGAAGACTTGAGGGACAATCACAAATAAAAATGAATGCGTAAAGTAAGTGCGTAAAATAAATGCGTAGTAAAGTAAATGCGTAAAGTAAAGAGGGATAGAGATGTTTATGGAAGTTCGACGAAGAATCGTCTACGTCTCCCCTTCTCGATGAGGATCGAGGTATCACTATGACGACTTGGCTTCAGGAGCTCCAAGCTAGCTTTTACAACCACGCCTCGATGCGTCTACTTGGCCTTGAGGGCTCCAAGGATAGCCACGAACTTTACAACCCACTCGAGAGTATTACTTTCACTCTTTTTCTACAACTCTTTTGATATTACAACTCTTTTAATCAACGCACACAAGAGATAGTAGAAAGCTTTGTAAGAGACAAGAGAGAATGGAGTGGGATGATTGAGAATGCATCCTCAAAGGCCTATTTATACTAGTCTTGGACGCCAAGGTTCGGATCTTCTGTTTATACTTCGGAACGTCCGATGTGATTGAAATCAATTTGCGTAATTCTGGAATGACTTCGGATCTTCCGTTCTTGACTTCGTAGGGTCCGAACATATGCTTCGGAGGGACCGATCAAACTTCGTTTCTTCTGAACAGTTCTTTTAGACAGTGTATGAACAACTTCGGAAGGTCCGAACTCCAGTTCGTACCGTCCGAACATTCCCGCGTTTCCGGAGATTTGAAATCTTCAACACTTCGTAGCTTCCGATCATGTCCATCGTAGCGTCCGAAATCTACTCAATCAACAGTCGATCAATTTGTCTCCGGATTGAAGTGATTTGATTGCTTGTGTTCGGAACGTCCGATCCAGTCTTCGGAACGTCCGAACTTGCTCCTCGCAGCTTCCGAACAGCTTCTATTTTGCTTCTGATTGGCACAATTTCGGAACGTCCGAACCAAATTTCGGATCTTCCGAACGTAACCTTGTTCTTAATTTCTTGCATGCCTCAATATAAAACATTAGTACATTTTTAATCCAAGTTTGGTATCATCAAAACAAAAAATTTGGGATATGTTACAGTATTAAAAACATTAATCTCATCCTCGAGATTTGTATGCGTTTAAGGCGTAACAATCTCCCCCTTTTTGATTATCACAAAACTTGGTTAAAAATTGAGAAACAATAATCAACATAATCTAATGGTTATTAAATAACTCCCCCTTAATCAAATAACAAGTCTAAGAGGTTGAATTAATAGCAATTTTAACCAAATAAATTCTCCCCCTTTTTGCGATAATCAAAAAGACATAAGCATAAAGAGAGACAAATAAACAGGTAAAATATCCACTAATAAATGCAAGTCTTTTATACAATGATGCATAAAGATAAAATAAACAAAAATAACAAAAACATAAGCTAAGAATTCGCATCCTCGGACGATTCGAACACGTTCGGTGGATCCGAAGTGAAACGAAGCATCCGAATAAGGAACGGTGATTCCGAAGTAGCCAAGATGAGGAACACCTAAAATTTAAAATATTTAGCACATAAAAGAATGTTGAGCCATAATTATGGATAAATACAATTAATTTGTATTATCCGACATTATAATGCTCACATTAATAATACTCCCCCTCAATTTAACAAATATGTACGAGAGTATTTGACTAATGTTTACAACTCAATCATGCCAAGTTCACCACGCAAACGAGTAAAAGTAGATTCATCTAGTGGTTTTGTAAAAATATCAGCAATTTGATTCTTGGTGTCAACATAGTGAAGTTCAACATCATTTTGCTCAATGTGATCACGAATAAAATGATGTCGAATGTCAATATGTTTTGTACGAGAATGTTGAACTGGATTCTTTGTTAGACATATGGTGCTTGTATTATCACAAAAGATTGGAATTTTTGAAAAAGTAACACCATAGTCGAGTAATTGATACTTCATCCAAAGAATTTGTGCACAACAACTACCGGCAGCCATATACTCGGCCTCGGTCGTTGAAAGTGCAACACAGTTTTGCTTTTTAGAAAACCATGACACCAAGCAATTTCCCAAAAAGAAACAAGTACCACTAGTGCTCTTTCTATCCACCTTATATCCTCCAAAGTCGGCATCACAGTAAGCTTTTAAATCGAAAAATGAGTTCTTAGAATACCATAATCCGAGATTTGGAGTATTTGAAAGATATTTGAAAATGCGTTTTAAGGCGAATAAGTGTGATTCCTTTGGACATGATTGAAATCGTGCACACAAGCAAACACTAAACATAATGTCAGGTCTACTAGCAGTCGCATAGAGTAGGGAGCCAATCATGCTACGAAATAACTTTTGGTCAACAGGTTTACCTCCCTCATCTTTGTCGAGTCTGACTGTCGTGCTCATAGGTGTGGATGAGGCTTTGGAAGACTCCATCCCAAACTTTTTGAGCATCTCCTTGATGTACTTCCCTTGGTTGACAAAGAAACCATCCTTGCATTGCTTGATTTGGAGACCAAGGAAGTAGTTGAGCTCGCCCATCATGCTCATCTCAAAGTGATCCTGCATAAGCTTAGAAAAATCTCTACACAAGTGTTCATTAGTAGCACCAAAAATAATATCATCTACATATATTTGTACTATCAGCAAATCATTATCTTTAGTCAAGGTAAACAAGGTAATATCAACTTTACCCCTACAAAAACCATTAGACAGCAAGAAAGTAGACAATTTCTCATACCAAGCTCTAGGAGCTTGTTTCAAACCATACAAAGCCTTATCAAGTTTATACACATAATCAGATAAGTGCACATCTTCAAAACCAACAGGTTGCTCAACATACACTTCTTCTTTCAAATCACCATTAAGAAAAGCACTTTTAACATCCATTTGAAACAATTTAAAGTCTCTAGAGCAAGCAAAAGCAAGTAGCATGCGAATGGATTCTAGTCTAGCAACAGGGGCATAAGTCTCATCATAATCAATTCCCTCTTCTTGACTATATCCTTTAGCTACTAGCCTAGCTTTATTTTTAGTGATTGTACCATGCTCATCTAACTTGTTCCTAAATACCCATTTAGTTCCTATGACAGGTCTATCAGTGGGTCTAGGTACAAGATTCCAAACTTTATTCCTTCTAAATTCATTTAGTTCATCTTGCATAGCAATAATCCAAGAATCATCAAGTAAAGCTTCTTCTATGTTCTTAGGCTCTATGTGAGAAAGAAAAGCAAGATAATTGCACATATTAGAGGAGCGAGTAGATACTCCCTTCGATGGGCTACCAATGATGAGGTCCATGGGATGATCCTTGTGCGTAGTCCACTCCTTCGGAAGAGGTGCGTCCTCTTGATCTTTAGGAACATCATCTAGGCTTGTGGACTCCAACTCTTCGCCAAGGATATCTATATCATCATCATCAGAAACAACAGGTCTAGGCAAGCAAGGGTTAGTTTCATCAAATATGACATGAATAGATTCTTCAACTAGTAAAGTGCGTTTATTAAAGACTCTATATGCTTTGCTAGAAGTAGAGTAACCAAGAAAGATACCTTTGTCCGATTTAGCATCGAACTTACCCAGGTTGTCCTTACCATTGTTGTGGATGAAGCATTTTGATCCAAAAGCGCGGAAGTAAGAAATGTTAGGCTTTCTCCCTCTCCATAGTTCGTATGGAGTTTTCTTGAGAATTGACCTTATTGATACGCGATTGATGATGTAACAAGCAGAACTCATCGCTTCAGCCCAAAAATATTTTGGTAGAGAATGCTCACATAGCATGGTCCTTGCAATCTCTACTAGGGTCATATTCTTCCTCTCAACGACACCGTTTTGTTGAGGAGTTCTAGGACAAGAAAAGTTGTGACCAATGCCTTTGCTTTGACAAAAAATTGAAAAATTTTCATTTTGAAATTCCGTTCCGTGGTCACTACGGATTTGTTTGATCAAAATATTTTTCTCATTTTCAACCTTTTTGACAAAAATTTTGAAATGATCAAAGGCATCACTTTTGTGGGCTAAAAACAATGTCCAAGTAAAACGTGAAAAATCATCCACAATGACAAAAGCATAGGATTTACCTCCTAGACTAGTTGTCCTCGAGGGACCACATAAATCTAGGTGAAGTAATTCAAGGGGCATAGAAGTGGATACAAAATTTTTATTTTTGAAAGATTCCTTTGTGTGTTTACCAAGTTGACAAGCATCACAAAAAGAATCTAATTTTAAATTCAGCTTTGGCATTCCGGAAACTAGGTCAAGTTTTAAAAGTTTTTCTATGGTTCTCATCCCAACATGACCAAGTCGTCTATGCCAAAGAATGTTGTCATCAACATTTAATGTTACAAGGCTTTTTATTTTTGAAAAAGATGAAATCTTTAAATCGACCTTGTAAACATTTTCACTTCTATAACCTTTGAAACTAATGGATTTGTCAGTTGTGAGTGATACAGTGCAATCGTGTGGTGTGAATTTGACTTCATAACCCCTATCGCACAATTGACTAATGCTTAGGAGGTTATGTTTAAGTTCTTTCACAAGAAGTACATCATCAATAATAGTAGAGTTAGATATACCTATTGAGCCGATGCCTTCTATGATCCCTTTGTTGTTGTCTCCAAAGGTCACCGATCCCTTTTCTTTTGGTCGAATGGATTGTAGCAGCTTCTTTTCTCCCGTCATGTGTCGAGAGCATCCACTGTCAAGATACCAAGTGCTCGATAACTTGTCTCCCCTTTGTCCCTATAAGATTGAGATACAATTTGATAGTTGGTACCCGTTTCTTTGGGTCCTTTGAGGTTAGTAGTAGTTGGGGATTTGGGGATCCATTTCCAATAACTATTCTTATTGTGTTGGTGTCTAAGTTTCTTGCATTTAGGTCTTATGTGGCCTATCTTACAACAGTAAGTGCATGTTGGTGGTGTTCTTAGTTTTGCCTTTGCGATAAGACTAGCGAAGTTGACTGATTTCTTTTCATATCCTAGACCTCCTTTGTCGAAGTTACACCTTTGCATGCTCAAGAGGTTTTCTAGTTTACCGCTACTCACATTGAACTTGTTGAAGGCTTTCTCTAAGTCTCTTAGGTTTGTCTTGAGCTTAGTGTTGTCATGCATCCTAGCTTCTAGTTCAGTTTTAAGTTGCTTATTCTCATTTCTAAGTGACTTAGCCTTATTGTACATACTAGTGTAAGCGGAGAGTAATTCATCGTAAGAGGGTACCTCGTCGTCATCCGAGTCGGTCAGATGATCTTCCTTTGCCATGAAGCATAGGGTAGACTCCTTTTCGTTGTCGCTGTCGCTCCACGTGGCTAGAAGGGCCTTCTTCTTGTCATTGCCGGCCTTCTTCTTGGAGGGACACTCGTTTGCATAGTGACCCTTTTGTTGACAGTTGTAGCAGGTCACTTCCTTCTCAATCTTTTTGTCCATGTTGAAGTTGGAACTCCGCATGAATCTTTTGAACTTTCTAGTGAGGAGTGCCATTTCTTCATCGTCGCTATCTTCAAGTTGACTGGTTAAGACAATCCCTTTCGCCTTTACTTTGTCGTCATCTTTCTTTGTCTCCTTCCGGGTAGATACTTCAAGTTCATGGGTCTTTAGGGTCCCATGAAGTTGATCAAGGTCGTAGGATGCCGCATCTCCCTTGTTGGATTCAATGATAGCCGTGCGCTTTGCATCTCATTCCGTCGGTAGTGCTCGAAGGGCTCTCCTCCACACTTGTTTAGTTGGGTAGTTCTCACCAAGTTGGGCAAGCTCATTGATGATTTGGGTGAGCCGCCGGAACATGGTGTCGATATCCTCCTTGGGTTCCATCTCAAAGGTCTCGTACTTGAGTTGGAGAAGATCTATCTTCGTTTCTTTGAATTGATTGGTTCCCTCGTGGCAAATCTCCAATTTGTCCCAAATCTCTTTGGCGGAGGTGCAAGCCGAGATTCGGTTGTATTCATTCATATCTAGGGAACAATGAAGAATATTCATAGCTTTAGCATTTTGAGAGATAAGTTTCATATCGTCCTTGGTGAGGTCATCCATTCCCTTAGGAATTTCCTTATCATCCACCGTTTTCATGGGGATATAGGGACCTTTCACCGTTATTTTCCAAAGGTCGTAATTGACGGATTGGATGTATAGAGATATTCTATTCTTCCAATATCCGTAATTGGTACCATTGAAAAGAGGGGGACGATTTGTGGATTGTCCTTGGGCATACTCGCTTGCTAGATTGGCCATTTTAAAAGATTTTGAAAAACTAGGCTCTGATACCACTTGAAGAACCTAAAGGGGGGGTGAATAGGTTCTTTAAGGCCCTTTAGCGTTTTTAAAACGAGTTTGCAAAGATTGCAAACGGAAGACTTGAGGGACAATCACAAATAAAAATGAATGCGTAAAGTAAGTGCGTAAAATAAATGCGTAGTAAAGTAAATGCGTAAAGTAAAGAGGGATAGAGATGTTTATGGAAGTTCGACGAAGAATCGTTTACGTCTCCCCTTCTCGATGAGGATCGAGGTATCACTATGACGACTTGGCTTCAGGAGCTCCAAGCTAGCTTTTACAACCACGCCTCGATGCGTCTACTTGGCCTTGAGGGCTCCAAGGATAGCCACGAACTTTACAACCCACTCGAGAGTATTACTTTCACTCTTTTTCTACAACTCTTTTGATATTACAACTCTTTTAATCAACGCACACAAGAGATAGTAGAAAGCTTTGTAAGAGACAAGAGAGAATGGAGTGGGATGATTGAGAATGCATCCTCAAAGGCCTATTTATACTAGTCTTGGACGCCAAGGTTCGGATCTTCTGTTTATACTTCGGAACGTCCGATGTGATTGAAATCAATTTGCGTAATTCTGGAATGACTTCGGATCTTCCGTTCTTGACTTCGTAGGGTCCGAACATATGCTTCGGAGGGACCGATCAAACTTCGTTTCTTCTGAACAGTTCTTTTAGACAGTGTATGAACAACTTCGGAAGGTCCGAACTCCAGTTCGTACCGTCCGAACATTCCCGCGTTTCCGGATATTTGAAATCTTCAACACTTCGTAGCTTCCGATCATGTCCATCGTAGCGTCCGAAATCTACTCAATCAACAGTCAGATCAATTTGTCTCCGGATTGAAGTAATTTGATTGCTTATGTTCGGAACGTCCGATCCAGTCTTCGGAACGTCCGAACTTGCTCCTCGCAGCTTCCGAACAGCTTCTATTTTGCTTCTGATTGGCACAATTTCGGAACGTCCGAACCAAATTTCGGATCTTCCGAACGTAACCTTGTTCTTAATTTCCTGCATGTCTCAATATAAAACATTAGTACATTTTTAATCCAAGTTTTGGTATCATCAAAACAAAAACTTTGGGATATGTTACAGCATTAAAAACATTAATCTCATCCTCGAGATTTGTATGCGTTTAAGGCGTAACAGACATCACTACAAAATGTAGTGATATTTTAACAGAGTACAAAAAAACTTATTCAATAATCAGTTTAGTCATTTGGTGTAAACTGGTGTCCTTAAAACTGAATGATGATATCTTAAACTGAACTTGATAAAAGGTGCTCTGATTAGTCTAAGCCTGAGTTAGTTTTGCTTGACTAGTCTAGTTCCGGTAAACTATTTTAGCTTTGGACATAGTCAGTTCAGTTCAATTCGTATGACTCAGTTTTAGTCTAGTTCAGTTTAGCTTAGATCAGTTTTGCCTTAAAATTTTGTCAATAAGAAAACATAAATGTTCCAACAATTTTTTTTTTGTTTGACAAAATTAAGCATCAAGTTCATTTGTCTATATGCAAAATCTGTAAGTTCTGATAAGAAAATATTTGATAAACTGATAGCTTCTTAAAAACTATGAAAACTGATAAAATAAACAAAAAAAATACTATATTTTTTGTTATTTGTCTTCACTCCTTTTTCTCTGACTTCTTTGAAGCAGTTCGAGCCTTAAACTCAATAACCTTGTCATCCCTTTTTTTTTCCAACACCAAGGGGAGCAACATATTTTTTTCAAAATGTGTACAACTGAAGTCATCTGAGTTGACATATTGTCGAATTATGCAGATTGCTGTGTGTGAACTAAATAGTTGAGATGCTGAAGAACAGTTTTTCCTCATGGACTCTAGTTTGATAAACAATGTGTTGACATCTCTTGATAGGCATGAGAGGTCATTAGAAACTGTATCTTTGAGATTCTCAACATCAATTGTACTCAGTTTTTGGCTTGTCTTGACCAGTGAAAGAAGAGCATTGATTCCAGTCGGATTAGAAAGAATATCTCCAGTAGGACTCGAAAGAATATCATATATAAGAAGATCATCTCCAAGCTCCAATTCTAGTGATTCAACGATACTTTGAGCTTTTGGATCAGGAAAGTTAATCAACTAACTGATCGGTTCAACAATATCAACTTGCTCAACTGTCTGAACAACTTCAGTTGCAGTTTCTTGAAATTCAATATGGTTTAATACTACAATTGATTCTTCAACTACTGATGAGTTTGTAGAAAGTTGGTTCCTCAAAGATTCATACATGAAATATGTCTCCGGAATTACAACTTCAGTTATTTGATCTTATTCTACCATTGTTGGTTCCTCAGTTTCCATACAGTTGCATCAATTTTTTCAATTTCTGCAATGCTTTCAATCAATGTCTTTACAATTTCATCGGCATCAATCAGTGGTATTTTCTCAACCGGTTCAGTTGACAATTGCACTTCTGGGGTTAAACTGATTGAACATTCAATTGAGCCAACAACTTTCTCAACCAAACTGGAAGATGAATGTAATGCCTGGTTACTCATACAAATGATTAATGATGTGTTTATGTCATTTATTATGTAGTTATTTGACTTATTATGTTTAACGTGTTGATTGAGGGATCGATAGTGAGATCGAATATGATTTATATATTGTCCATGGTGTATTGAGAATGAATACATGTCTTAATAGTGATAGTAAGATGTGTAGATAAAATAGTGTAATGAAAGTTGATATGGAAATGTATGAAATGAGATGAAAAATATGATAGTTCTTACTGGTTTTAGCATAATGATTCGGATATTGATCCAAATTGTGTGATGCCACAACCATTAGAAATTTAAGATATAAAGTTAAGACTTTCATGTTTTGGGTTTTGTCCAAATCATTGTGGAAGACAAGTCAAAAACACCCCGAAGTGTGTCGTGTGTACTTTCGTTCTTACAATGACACATTTTGGTATATTGAGCATAACATTTTACTCAGGCCTCCAAATGACATGAAACTAGTTGGAAATGCAAGTAAAGACATAGGGCTACAACTTTTATGTTTACTAATTTTTCAGATTACGAAAGAAAGAGACGTTTCTGGAGAGATCTTTGATGAAACAATGTGCAGGGCAGAATACGTTTCTGGACAGATCTTTGATGAAACAGTGTGCAGGGCAGAAAGTTTGACGCCCGAGCGGTTAGATCTTACCCCCCGAGTGCCCCTACACCGAAAATTCAGTACTTGGGCAGAATGTTCCGCGCTCGAGCGGTAAGATCTTACCGTCCGAGCGCTGCCTTATATATAAGAAGATAAGTTTCAAAATTTTCAGGGCTTCTTCAACATTCCTCTCCAATTTTCACAGCAAAACTTGATAGAAACACAAGGAAACCTCTTCCAAATGCTTTCTTCTTCCTCTTCCATCATTTTGAAATTATAATTTAGTTCTTCATCACAAGAACATCCTAGGGGTGTAAGTTTTTCCATATCTTTTGATTGTTATATATGTAGGGGTGACTTACACATAGTATAGACATAGTGACTAAATTATTGATATATTTTACAGTATAGGAACGAGAAACGTCTTAACCCAATATTCGTACGCTTGGACTAAAATTTGGCATGTTCTTGAAGTAATACATGAGTAATATTATGTATTTCAAATGCTTCCCATTGATTATTGATATATGTATATTGTTAGTATGTTTATTGGTGAAAACATAGCACCATATTCCATTGTTATGTATTAAATATGAAATACATTCATGAATATTGAAGAGGGGTGATATGTCATGAACATGAACATGAAAGAAAAGAAAATGACTGATTTTTGTATGATATATGAGCTTGTTTATATTATGAGTGGTTTTAAGACCACCAAATCTATTGGCCAATATACGTTCATGGGGCGTAAGGTTATCAAAGGTGCTCCCTCACGTCCAACACAGTAGTAGCTATATAATAAATTAAGCATAGTAGTACATGTCAACTAATGAGGCTCATGTACAAAAATGAACATGAATATATGATGTGGTATGACATGGTTTAAAGATTCATTGTTGATTACGGCTTGATATTTATGTTCTTTCTATGCATATTGATACGTATAAGTGCCAACTTATTGAGTTTTATAAACTCACATAGCTCATGTATTACAGGAGCAGGTAATGAAGATACATAGGATGTCGGTTCGTCAATAGATGCTTGTGACGTGCCTTACCTCGACAAGAACATGTACATCTTATTATATAGCTTCCACATATGTATTATGATAAATTTTATGTCATGGTTTGAAATGAAGTTTATGATTATATGTATAATGATACGGTGTATGTTTGTATATGAAAATATGATTATATATGCATCGATGTTGTTGCTTGAGTTTTGTTACAAAATGTGGGGACATCATTCCAATTTTTTATAAAATGTCAAATTGATACTCTTATTTGAATTACTTCATAATAAAATATACCGTCAATCCCTATTTTGATTATGAGTATAAGTATCATTAATCATGTCAAGTATAGAAGAAGGGTGTCATAATGAAACTGATGAATCATTTTATTTCTTTTGTTTTTCTTGATTCAGTTTAATTGATTCTTTGGTAGATTTTCTTATTCTTGTTGTCAAATGGGATGAACAAGGCCTATCTCCCAAAAGTTGACTTTCATTTGTAGTGAGCTCTATATCCAATTGAGTGAATGTATATCATCGTGGGCAGTTGTACAGGTTGGATCATAATGCATCTTCAGTTCTTCACAAATCAGGGTCAATTTATTAATTCATATTAGATCAAAGAAATACTCCATCCTCTCCAACACATGAACCACTAATACTGCTTCACAACCTTCATCACCATCTTCTCAAGAGCAATGAACTTCTTCAAGGTCTTTTTTTTTAGTTTTCAAGAAAGAGTAACAATCCTAAATTGATACCATTGATCATTATATTCAATTTTGGTGTTTGTGTACTCATTCACTTCGTCCATCAACAGATCTATCTGAGTTTGAATTGTAGAGAGTGATTTAGGATCCTCAGTTGAAACCAACTTTCCTTTTCATATCCCCTCTGTTTCGCTTGAGGAGAATCTTGAGTTCAGTTCAGACTTGGTACACCCAATAAGATCCCTGATAATCTTGCTTTTAGGCTTTTTTGTCAGTAGAGTGGTAGGTGGAGTAACTGTTTGCAAATGAGCAGCTCTCCCAACAAGGTCAAATTTTCTGCAAGCTTAGCAGAAATTTCCTCGTCAGTTGCCTTAGCAGTAGCTCTCTTGGCATCATTTTTGGGCAAAAGCCCATCAGTTTCCTTCACTTTGGTCTTCTTATTCTCCTTCTTCTCAACAGAAAATGGTGCTACCTTGCTCAGTGTTGAGGCTCGTTTAGTCTTGGTGGTTCTAGCTTTCTTGACTGGTAATGGGGATGTTGTCTCAAAGTCACTCTCATGAGTGATCAGTTTCCTCTTGGCTTTTGTCTTTGGAGCTAAACTGATTTTGCACATGACAGCTTTTGATTTCTTAGCTTGAGCTACCTTATCTCCAATATCTTTCTTAATCTCTATCAGTCTTGCTAGTGAAATATTCTTGGGCCTCAAAGCCATGATGCTCTGTGCATTCAACATACTGAGTTTGTGGAAAGTTGATGCATTTAGAGGAATTCCATAACACTCGAGGTAAACTAACTTATGCCTTATCAGTAGACCTTTTATCATACAGTTGATCTTATTATCAATCAAATAATCCCCCTAAATTCATCATTAAGAAAAATCAATAATTTTTAAAATATTTCTAAAATAAGAAAACTTTTGTCTCTGATAGTGGCTCTGTGAAAATATTCGCTGCTTGTTGACAGTTGAGATATATTCTAGCCTTATATTTTTTTCTCAATGTATGATCTCTGATGAAGCAATATCTTACATCAATGTGTTCAGTCTTAGAATGTGGAATTGGATTGTAGATAATTGATGTGGTGCTTATATTGTCACAAAGATTGGTGACTATATGAAATGATCACATAATCTCTCAACTGTTGTTGAATCCAAAGCAGTTGCGCACAACAGCTTCCAGCAGCTAAGTAATCTACTTCATTCGTGTATGTTGCAATGCAATTGTGCTTCTTGCTAAACCAATAGATCAACTTGTCTCCTAAAAACTGTCATGATCCATCATTCCTTTAAGATATTTAAGAATTCTCTTGGAAGCTAAATAATGAGATTGCTTATGATCAAATTGAAACCGAGAACACATACAGACAGAAAAGAATATTAGGTCGACTGACAGTTAGGTATAATAAAGACCCTATTAAGTCTCGATACATGGTTACATCAAATGATATTTTTCCATCATCTTTGTCTAGTTTAACTGATGAGCTTATTGCAGTTACTACCGCAACACATGTTTCCATGCCAAATTTCTTGATTTGTTCCTTTGTGTACTTAGTTTGACTAATAAAAGTGTCATTCTCTAATTGTTTCACTTGTAGACCAAGAAATAATGTCAGTTTACTCATCATACTCATCTCAAATTTGTCATGCATTAATTTAGAAAATTTTCACATAGTTTGGGGTTAGTTAACCAAAAATAATATCATCAACATAAATTTGTACTAATAGATCGTTATCTTCTTTAGTAAATTTAAACAGAGACTTATCAACAATGCTTATGACAAAGTCACGTTCAATTAAAAATTTAGAAATTGTTTCATACGGAGCTTGTTTTAAACCATATAATACTTTGCTTAAGTGATAAACATAATTAGGAAAAATGGTTGATAAAATCTGGTGGTTGTTCAACATAAACTTTCTTGCAGTTTACCATTCAAGAATGCACTTTTAAAATTCATTTAATATATTTTGAAATTTTTGTAAGAGGCATAGGCAAGAAACATTTGGATAGGGATGTCAATGGGTCCGAGTTTTACCCAGACCTGCAATGGACCCGCGTGTATGGGGTGGGTTTGGGCGTACTAAATGGTTCATGGGACGGGTCTTGGGTCCAATTTTTTAGACCCGTCCGGATATGGGGCGGGTCATGAGTCTTATAATACACGCCCCATATATGTGGATATAAATATTCTAGGGTTTTAGTTTTATTAATTTTCATTTTTTTAGTAGCTTAACTCAACCATAAAGATCTTAGCTATTCCTATGTCAACTGTTGCATTTGAATCTGCTCGCAAAGATGGTTTTGGGGTGATGTGAAAGGTAAATAAATCACAGTTTTATTTTGTTGTACTTTTCATTTTAATTTTTTTTATTGTACCTTCTCTCTTTAAATTACATTTTTTTACAATTTGAAATTACAGTTTTATTTTTTCAATGTACCTTCTCTATTTAATTTTGTAGTTAATTTTCAAGTAGTTTACCAACTTGTCCTACCATTCTTGATGAAGAGGAAAATGATCCGGAAAAATGTGTCTGAAATATTGCATACTCGCTGATTTTATATTGATCTGTTTAAATTATGTTATGACTTATTTTTGGGGATGTCAAGATTTTTTTGGAGAGCTAGTAACTCTTTTCTTAATGTAATTCTTTATGTCGTGAAAACACTTTGTTTGTTATTATTAAGTGTGGTCGAATACATGAATTAATTTTCTAAAATGTTGTATTTAGAGGTTTGTCAGTTTCATAATTCAGTCATGTGAGAAGAAAGATACATTTTTTATTTTAAAAAATTCGGGTCTCACGGGTCTCACGGGTCTACCTGGCCTCATTTCGTATTCGAGGTGGGGCGGGTCCGAAGAATATTTAATCAGGGTGGGGCAGGTAATGGGTCAATTTTTTTTCATGGGGAGGGTCTTGGGTTTAGCCAAACCTGCTCCATTGACATCTCTACATTTGGATGGCTTTCAGTCTAGCTACCGATGCATATACTTCATCATCATCAATTCATTCTTCTTGCCTGAATCATTGGGCAACTAGTCTTGCTTTGTTCCTTATTTCAGTTCCATCTTTATTTAGTTGTACACACATTTTGTACTTATTGTCAATCTAGATGAATGATTTTTATTCCTTCTGTAATATGGTTCATAATTGTTGTTATGTGGAACTAGATCAATTGGGTTGACGTCAGTTGGGTTCCGCTCAGTTGAGTTGACAACAGTTTGGTTGGCATTAGTTGAGATCTCATCAGATCTTTGTTCATCAACAAACTGCTCAATTGGAACATCATCTCGTTCACTGATTGATCAAATAGCTCAAGCTCTGGAGATAAAAGTATCGTTTTGTTGATATAGTCCTCATCTTCACTTTCGTCCTCCAAATTGATCACTTCAAGTCGATTGGTCAGTTCACCTAGATCAGTTGACATTGTTTTATACAAACAATGGGTACAGATTCTTCAATATTTAAAGCTCTTTCTTAAATACTAGATAAGTTTTGTTAACTGAAAAATAAAAAAGAAATATACTCTAGTCTGACTTAGCATAAAATGCAGTCAAATGATTTTTCCCATTGTTTTGGATAAAAGATTTGCAACAAAAAATTTTGATGTAGGATACCACATGTTGCTTTCTATGCCTGATCTCATATGATGTCTTGACATGTTTCTTGTTAACCATTGATCTGTTCTGAGTATAGCATGTAGTGTTTATAGGCTCAGCACAAAATCTCTAAGAAATTCCAGAATCAGCAAGCATTATTCTAGCAGCCTCTTTAAGGGTCTTATTCCTTCTCTAAGCAACTCCATTTTGTTGTGGTGTTCTAGTTGATGAAAACTCGTGTATGATTCCATGATTTTGCAAAAAGATAGACGAAGTTTGGTTGACAACTTCAGTTTCTCTATCGGATCTAATTTTGTCAATTCCTTTTGAATTTTCATTTAAAAGTATTTTGAAAATCTTGATCAGTTCAGCAGCAATTTGGTCTTTTGATTTTAAAAAGATTATTGAAGTAAACCTTGAGAAATTATCAACAACAACTAGAGTATATTTCATCCCCCTAAACTCATGACTGAGATATGGCCAAACAAGTCTATATGCAACAGTCCTTAACTTCGGATTGATGAGTTACACCCTTTGTTTTTTAAAGATAATCTAATTTGTTTCTCAAACTGACAAGCTAGACAATCTTTATCTTTGAGAAGTTCAATTTTGGGCAAAGCAATGACCAAGTTATGCTTGTTCAGATTGGCAATGATTCAACCTCTTGTGCCACAACCAATTCTTTTGGTAAATTTGAAGCTATGAAGCACAATGATCCACTTGGTTGAGTAGTACAAATGATTTTGTATGTATTTTCACATATGTCACCTGTCATTATAATGCATCCATAAATATCTTTGATAGTACAAACATGCTTATGGAACTCAATTGAGTAGCCATGATCACACAGTTGGTTCATGCTAATCAAATTGTATTTAAAATTTTCAACAAATAGTATATCTTCAATAATAATGTTACCATAAATAAACTTACCTTTACCTACGGTTCTACCTTGAGAAGCATCTCCAAGTAATATTAGGTCCAGTAAACTGAGTCAGTTTCGATAGCAATTTAGTTTTACAAGTCATGTGTCTTGAACATCCACTGTTCAAATACCAAATTGACTTCTTGATTAATTCAATTCATGTGTCATGCAATCACAAATGAAGAATAACTCTTGGTACCTATATCTACTTGGGTCCAAATGATATTAGTCCTTTTGGAACCCAAAGTTGTTGTGTGTGGTGTGTTCTGTGTGAAGTAGATACAAATGTTGTTTACCCTTTTTAACTTCATTGATTTTCTTGTATTTATATGAACAAGCTTGTTGTTAAAGTATCGGTTATGCTTTTGATATGATCACTCAATCTTGAAAAGCAAATGGACTCAAAACCGGAGTCACGCCCTCGATTCGATGAACAAAGAATGTTGTTTTTGTCCCGATCTTTTGAAACAAGCAACCGTTTTGTGATATTCACATCTAAGCGATGAAAACTTAGCAACAAATATTCATGATAGAATAATAGAATTTCAGACGAACTTTCAAAAACTTGTCTTTGACAATCCGTGCGAAACCAATTGACAAACGCCACAAAAATGAAATCTTTGATAAGTTTGATTTTTAAGAACAAAGCAAAGCCTTGAAAGTTTGAGACAAAACTCAAGAAATTTTTATAAAATTCAATAATCTGAAAAGTGTGTCAAAATTCGTCCAAATATACATCCAAAATCAAAAGGTTATCAAAAAGATAATTATGTAAACAAAAGCTGCATCAAAAAATCTTCGAGGATATCTTAAGACACGGACCCCGTATATGGGTCCGGAGTGGGGTCTGTGTAGACACTGCAATTTCTCATTCTCGAATGTAGTTGACACGGACCCCGTGTATGTGTCCGGAACAGGGTCCGTGTAGACACTGTAATTCTCGTCCTCAAGTGTAATAGGCACGGACCCCGTATACAGGTCCGAAGTGGGGTCCGTGTAGGCTCTGACGTTCTCATCCTGTGAAAGATAATGGTATTCGGGAATTTTCCTCATTTATTGTTTGAATAATGTTATTTTGGCCCCAAACTTACTCCCATACATCACGAACTCTTCGTGACTTTGCACGCTCTCTTGCTCATTACTCCTTGTAGTGCCTCTTTAAATTTCTTTAGTCGTCCTCTTGTGATTGGTCCCTCTGTCAACTCTAAAGGATCACATGCTTTCCTTGGGGCTTGACTAACTGTGTTCGCATCAGCTTGCATTTCATCGAGTTATACCCTAGCTAAACTCGTTCGGTTAGGCTTCCGGTTTGGCTTAGCATTGTAATTCTCAGGAACATAATCAACACCAGACTTTCTGCTTTTACGTATATTTTCAACAGGCTTTGAAACTTGAGTGATAATTTATTTGTGCGCATATAACAAACTGGATTTAACAAACTGAATATAATTTATTTGGACAGTTCCAGTTTTGATTAGTACTTGTCTCGGTAATTCTTTCATTGTTGTTGAAATCGATACCAATTTTGTCTCCAAATGGTTTCTGCAACTCTTGTATTTCAGTTAAGGAAATTTAAGACTTGTTCCAGGATGAAACTAGTTCAGTTAGCTTCATATTCTCAGATTTTAGCATCTGTTCTCATCTTGTATTCTTTCATTATTACTTTTTAGTTTAACAATCTCTGTCTTTAGACTCAATATTTCACTACACTGCTCCCATTCAGGTTCAATTTTACTGTCTAGAAGATGAGTTTGCTTAGCTTTAACTTTTTCAAATGAGAGAGAACGTTTTTGATACTCATTGGTCATGTCATAAAGTGCATTGACAAGGCCCTCTCGTGTAAAATCAGTTAATCTAAAATCAAATTCATGTTCACTAGTAGATTCCAACTCAGCATCATTAGAAATCAAGCACTTCACTTCCTCATTATCATTGGAACTGCTTGAATCTTCTGGTTCATATGATTCAGAATCTGAGTAATCCCATTTTGACTTGCTTATGTTCAGCTGATTTTTCATTTAAAACTGATGGTTCTAGTTTCACAGCAGTTAGAGCCTTAGTCAACTGAGAGGTAGACAGTTGGCCTTCCTCTACAAGAAATGGAAGTGTGGATGAATAGACATGAAGAATTCTTTTTCTTTTTACTTTTGTAAAACAAAGGGCAATGAGGCATAAGTTTTTAAGTCCACAAAGAAGTCATGAAGTTTCATCTTGCTTAAATCTTTGGATTCACACATTGTTATGATCTAAACTTGTAGTAAATGTAGACTACGAGTTTCAGTTTTGGTAGTATTAAGTCTATACTGAATTGAGTTTTTAAGTCTTGAGTCATGAAGTTCCATCTTAGGAGCTTTTAAGTCTACAATAAATTTGTGAAAACCCAATTCAGTTTAGACTTAATACTACCAAAACTGAAACTCCTAATCTACTCAACTGAAATAGGAAACAATATACAAATTGTTCTCAAATACAATGAATTATCTAGCACTTAACGATCCTCAATTATCAGGTACAATTATTTGTAAAATGTGCTAGACTTACTAAGTTTAGATCAAATACTTGAATGCTTCAATCTGTGCAAATGACGTAGAGTTTTATCAAACTAAACTCTTTCTCTATTTGTAAAATCTGAGTCCAACGATTTCGTATTTCAAAATAGATCATTTCTAAGTAAAAAGTGTATGTGGGCTCGTCTTTGGTCCACGTCATCATTCTCTAACATCCGAACAAAATGTAGTGTTATTTTAACAGAGTACAATGAAACTTATCCAATAATCAGTTTAGTGTCTCTGGCATAAACTGATGTCCTTAAAAATGAATGATGTTCTCTTAAACTGAACTTTATAAAGGGTGTTCTAATGTAATTCAGTTTAAGCCCGAGTCAGTTTTGTTTGGCTAGGCAAGTTCGGTAAATCAGTTTAGCTTGTGGAAATAATTAGTTCTGTTCGGTTCAGATGACAGAGTTTTAGACTAGTTCAGTTTAGTTTATATCAGTTTTGCTTTAAAATTTTGTCAACACCAAAACATAAATGTTCGAAAAAACATTGAAAATACGGTACCAATATATGGTATTTGTGTTGTATTTGGATTATGATTTTTCCGATCACTATCTTGAGCGGCTTGTGATGATCAACCAAAGACAGAAGAATAAACAAGGATAGCACCATAAAAGGAAAGAAATAATCACTCGAGAGATTTACGTGGTTCGGCTATAACTAGCCTACATCCACGGGAGAGCAGCCATTCTTATTGATCAAACTCACACTCTTGAAAGTTCCAGCATGCCAGAATTGTCTCTACACCAATACACGAAAGAATACAATCAAGCTTTTATTCCTTGATCTCCCAACCTTTCTCTCGCTCTTTTCTTTTGGTGTATTTCTCTTGTTGCTTTTGTTGTGTTCTGATTTGTATGTGCATCCCTCCTTTTTATCTGAGATCCTTCCCAACTTATTATCCTTGTTAGTTAGCTTGTTGCAACCGCCACCAGCTACTCAAGTTTTATCAGTTGCCTTGTCCAGGAGCCTTTCTTTCGGAAGACACACGTACAACAATCTCCACCTTGACTTCCAAAGATAGGCTGTCCTCCAGTACTCCTTTGGACTATTATGACTCCACCACATTAACTAGGTCCAAGCAGTACTTGAACTTAGCTTGTGGCAACGCCTTCGTCAACATATCAGCAGCGTTCTCAAGTGTTGATATCTTCTCAATCCTTACTTGACCCTTTGTTGTAATGTCTCTTACAAATTGCAATTTTTTATCGATGTGTTTACACCTTTCATGAAACACTTGATGCTTTGTAAGATGTATAGCTCCTTGATTGTCACAGTGGACAGCTACACACCGTTGTGTAATCCCAAATTCTTGTAGTATGCCTTTGAGCCATACCGCCTCTTTTATTCCCTCACTGAGGGCTACATACTCGGCTTCAGTCGTTGACAACGCTACAACTGATTGAAGAGATGCTTTCCAACTGATAGCAGTCCCATAAAGTGTGAAGATAAAACCAATAAGAGATTTCCTTGTGTCTACATTTCCAGCATAGTCTGAATCTACAAATCCAGCCAATGGTTGGTTCCCGTCTTCCTGTTTTCTGAACAATATTCCCAGGTTTGAGGCCCCTTTTAAGTATCTCATTGTCCACTTTAGTGCCTCCCAGTGCAGTTCTCCTGGATTTGCCATAAACCTTGATTCTACACTCATGGCATATGCTAGATCGGGTCTGCTGCACACCATGCTGTACATGATGCTCCCTACCCCATTAGCATATGGTCTTTTCTTCATGATTTCTTTTTCCATGTCACTGGTTGGGGAGTGCATGTTTGATAGCTTGAAATGATGTCCTATTGGTGTATTGACTTTCTTTGAGTCGTACATTCTTGCCCTTTTAAGCACCTTCCTAATGTATTGACCTTGAGTCAAGAACAGGGTCCCTTTCCTCCTGTCCCTCTTGATATCCATTCCAAGTATATTTCTTGCTTCTCCCATTTCTTTCATTTCAAACTCAGAGCTCAGTTTTCTTTTGAGAGCTTCCAGTTCAGTTTTGCTCTCACTTGCAACTAGCATATCATCTACATAGAGGAGTAAGAGGATTTTCGGTGGATCACTTCTCAGGTATACACAGCTGTCAAAATTGCTTCTCATGAAGTGAATATTGATCATGAACTCATCGAACCTTTTATACCACTGTCTAGGACTTTGTTTTAGACTGTATAATGATTTCTTCAACAAGCAGACTTTATTTTGGTTTCCTGAGATTATGATCCCTCGGGTTGATCCATATATATTGTTTCTTCCAAATTTCCATGGAGGAATGCTGTCTTGACATCTAGTTGTTCCAGTTCCAGGTCTAGTTGAGTGACCAAGCCAAGAAGTATTCGGATTGATGCATGTTTTACGACAGGAGAGTATATTTCATTATAATCAACACCTTCTACTTGTGTGTATCCTTTGGCGACTAGTCTCGCTTTGTATTTCACATCTCTTTCTGTTATTCCTGACTCTTTTATCTTATATATCCACTCGCAGCCCACCACTTTCTGCTCTCTCGGTTTAGGAACAAGTTCCCATGTATTGTTCTTGCTTAATGAGCTCATTTCCTCATTCATGGCTTCAAGCCATTTTTATTTATGCTCACAATTCATGGCGTCTCTGTAGGAAGTTGGTTCTGAGGATTCAATATGTTCAGCTATGTTTAAGGCATATGAACCATATCTGCTTGACCATATCGGTGAGGTGGTTTGATTTCCTCCTTTCTCTGTCTCGAGTTAGCATGTAAGAGCCAATGTCACTCCCACTTGTTGTTTCATGATTAGCTTGTCCCATGACCTTATCAGTATCAGGGAGCTCTCTACTGCCTTGGTTGCTTTCCTCACTATTCTCCACCTCAATTTGTATGCTCTTATTTCTTGACTTATGGGATGTGTTCTTGTTTTGAGTATATCCCAACTTGTCTTCATCAAAGATGATGTCCCTGGATATGAAGCATCTTGGTCCTTTATCTTCAAGGTTCCATACTTTGTATCCTTTTACTCCGGTAGGGTATCCAATGAAGATGTATCTTAAGGCTCGAGATTCTAATTTGTCTTGTTTGATATGAGCATACGCCAAGCAACCAAATACTTTCAGGTTTGAATAATCTGATGGAGTTCCCTTCCACAACTCCATTGGTGTTTTAAAGTTAATGGCACTTGAGGGGCTTCTGTTAATTAGATAACATGCTGTCGTCACTGCCTCTCCCCAAAATGCTTTTGGCAGTTCAGCATTCATCAGCATGGATCTGGTTCTTTCCAGCAATGTTCGATTCATTCGTTCTGCTACCCCATTTTGTTGGGGAGTTCCAGCAACTGTCATATGCCTTGCAATGCCCTTCTGTGCACATAGTTGATTGAATTCTTCATAACAGCATTCCAATCCATTGTCAGTACGGAGGTGCTTGAGCTTTAAGTCCAATTGGTTTTCATACAATACCAGCCACTCTTTGAACTTTGTAAAGGCTTCATCCTTCGTTTTTAATACATAGACCCAAAGTCTCCTCGAGAAGTCGTCTATGATTGTCATGAAATACCTTCCACCTCCATGTGTCGTTGTCCTTGAGGGACCCCATATATCAGAGTGAACGTACTCAAATATCCTCGAAGTGTTGTGTGTGCCAGGTCCAAATTTTACCCTTTTTGCTTTGGCCAATATGCAATACTCACAAGTGTCCAGTGTTTGTATTTTATCACCACAGAGCAAGTTCTGTTTTGCTAGCTCCGTCAATCCTCTTTCACTTATATGTCCAAGCCGTGAATGCCAAAGCCATGTTCTGTTGGCTTTGTTTTCTGCCATTGCAGCTCCTCCTACCACTGTGTTTCCAAGTAGTATATACATCGAGTTCTTTCTCATTGCCTTCATTATGACCAATGATCCTTTTAATACTTTTAACTTACCATTCTCAGACTTGAAGGAGTATCCATTTGACTCTAAAGTACCGAGAGAAATCAGGTTTCTTTTGAGGTCAGGCACATATCTTACTTGTTGAAGGACTTTGTAGGAGCCATCATCCATCCTTAGTCTGATAGAGCCTATTCCTTTCACTTTGCATGATTTGTCATTTCCTAGGATCACCATCCCTTGGTCTGATTCATGAAGAGTTTCGAATCAATACCTTGTTGGACACATGTGAAATGTGCAGCCCGAGTCTAAGATCCATTCTTGTTTATTCCCTTGGTTTGTTATAGTTAGTGCCTCCGCCAAGTCATATCCATCAGACACCACAGATGCTTCTCCATCATCTTTGGTTCTTTCTTGATGTTTCTTCCTTCTTTCCGGACAATTCTTTTGAAATGCCCTTCTTTGTGGCACAAGAAGCATTTGTAATTCGTTTGACTCTGGGATCTTGAATGGAAATTTGTGGTTTTTTGTTGTCGATAAGAAGGTCTCCCTCTGGTGTTGAGGCTTTCTCCTTGTGCATGTCCTTGTGAGTTCATACCCTTTTGTAACTCCTTGGCCCTTATTGCGGATTGCACTTCATCTAGGGATATTGATTGTTCTTTCCCATAGAGAAGTGCATCCCTGAAATTTTCGTATGATCTTGGAAGAGAGTTTAGAAAGATCAGTGCCTTGTCCTCCTCTTCCAATTTAACTTCAATATTCTCCAAGTCGTCCAAGATTTTGATGAACTCATCAATTTGTTCAGAGATATTCTTCTCATCAATTATTTTAAATGAGTATAGCTTCTGTGAAGGCCCAAGAATTGAGTTTGATACTTTGTATTGATATATATAAAGTATGAATGAGGAAGGTAAAAGCAGAAGGGGAGAAACGATGTTGCAAAACTAGAATATTTTGAGAAAACAGCACCGCACCCGCGGTGCCAGACATCACCGCACCCGCGGTGCATGGACAGTAAGTTGGCAAGAAATTCCGAAGCATCACCGCACCCGCGGTCGTCAAAAGTCAGAAAATGAAGATAATGCTGAAGCATGAGCGCACCCGCGCTCCTGGAAGCACCGCACCCGCGGTCATGCGTGTCGCATGAAAAATGATGCCACGTTTCATGAAGTGCATGCAGTATATATACAGAGGAATGACATGTTTTCCCTCAGAATTGCAGAAAAGGAGGTCGAGGTTTTGAGAGAAAAATCCTTACGCCTTTTAAACTTGCGATTGTGGAAGATCCGTCCATCAGAATTCAAATCCGACTTCAGTTCTGAGTTCCTCGTGACACGAGCTACATAAGGACGTAAGTTTTGTTACGTTTTGAGAAGTTTTGAGAATATGATGTTGCTAGAATTGCATGTGATTCAGATATGGTGTTTCTACTACCGTAGACATTGTAGAATTGAAGACAGATTAAAGAACAGACTGTTTCTGTAGTTGTTATGATTTTCGAAATATATTGACTAAGATTTGATATCAGATTTGTGTTATCATTGAGATTGAGAGTTATATCAGTATTGATTATGAGTTCTGGTATTATAATTGTGATGTTCAGATTGACGAGGTTATTCAGATTGTATTGTTATGACGTCGAAACATCAGTTGATTTAGATTGATCAGATTCAGATTTGATTTCGATTGTATTACAAGATCGTTGATATAAATCAGATTGTATTTTGTTCAGATATTGATCAGATTATGTACTGAGTTGAGTATTGATCAGAACAAATTGTGAATTGAGTTACTCATTGATACTATGTATTCGATATTGTCTTTTCAGATTAGATATGGACAGATTTGAATACAGGTCATCGTCTTCGTCAGACCCGGACGACAAAGGTATAATTCATGTGATATCTGGGAAGATATAACTCAAATCAGATCTCATTTGAGTTTCCCAATAAAATCACATACTTGATTATTGTTTATCTTCTGATATGATTATGATTTGTTTATAGATTTTATATTCAAATCTTTTGAAATGAACATGCTTTGTTTACAGATTGTTATACATTGCATTTGAGATAGGAAAGTTTGACAGATAGTCAGACTTCTAGATGTTCGGTGTATCTCAGCTTAAGACCAGCTCTGACTCCTATTGCAGCCGTCGATACAGCTCAGACCGAAGTCTAGGAATAAGACGTACAGTCACCCCGAGTGGGAGGGTAGGTGACAGCCAGTGACGTCTTATTCACTCCGGGATCCCTAGAGTTATAGTTGAGTCGAGTCTAGACATGATTTGACTAGAACTGCATGCATTTATGGATGTGGTTTCATAGACTATGAAACTCGTTCTTATTGCTTTCAGTCATGATAGCATGTTTTTATGATTTGTTTTGAGTTGCATGTTTATCAGATTCGAGTTGCATGCTTATTTGATTTGATTTCATAGATCATGGAATCTATTGTTTTTAAGTTTATTCAAGATAGAATATTTCATGATTTACTTTCTGTATATGCATGTTTACCATGTTTTATACTGGGATTTATTCTCACCGGAGTTATCCGGCTGTTGTCTTGTTTGTATGTGTGCATGACAACAGGTGGGGCTGGATCGGGGTCAAGAAGATGATGAGAGAAGACGAGTTAGCGTGGTGATTCCGGACTTATAGTAGACTTGGTTTTATTACTGGAATTTAGTAACTGAACCTTAGACCTAGTTTGTACAGTATTGCACTTTTATACTGAAATGTAGTTTTTATACAGAGATGTATATTATTTAGATTCCATTACCTTCCGCAGATGCATTTTAAAAAGAAAAATTTTTAGACCCTGTTTATCAGAACTGATAATTAAATCCCAACGGTGATTAAAAAAATTATTAGCGTCCGGGTCCCCACATTCTGCTTCATGTATAACCTGTTAGCCAGAGATTTAGTCATGTCAAGTGACTCCAGTTTGTTCCACATGGCTGCAGCTGACACCTCTCTTGAAACCTCACGGAGGGCTTTGTCTCCAAGACACAATATAATTGCGCTTTGTGCCTTTGCAAGATTCTGTGTCTTCTCCTTAGAATCTGCTGTAAAGGATTATTCCCCTTTCAGGGCTTCCTCCAAACCTTGTTGAATCAAGATAGCTCGCATTTTAATCCTCCATAGACCAAAGTCATTCCTCCCGTTGAACTTTTCAATGTCGAATTTCATTGATCCCATCTTCTTGATTGGTTTACGATTCGTTCGGTTCGCTTCCCACAGACGGCGCCACTTGTTGTATTTGGATTATGATTTTTCCGATCACTATCTTGAGCGGCTTGTGATGATCAACCAAAGACAGAAGAGTAAACAAGAATAGCACCATAAAAGCAAAGAAATAAGCACTCGAGAGATTTACGTGGTTAGGCTATAACTAGCCTACATCCACGGGAGATCAGCCATTCTTATTGATCAAACTCACACTCTTGAAAGTTACACGTACAATGCCAGAATTGTCTCTACACCAATACACGAAAGAATACAATCAAGCTTTTATTCCTTGATCTCTCAACCTTTCTCTCGCTCTCTTCTTTTGGTGTATTTCTCTTGTTGCTTTTGTTGTGTTCTGATTTGTATGTGCATCCCTCCCTTTTATCTGAGATCTTTCCCAACTGATTATCCTTGTTAGTTAGCTTGTTGCAACCGGCACCAGCTACTCAAGTTTTATCAGTTGCCTTGTCCAGGAGCCTTTCTTTTGGAAGACACACGTACAACAATTTGAGTGCCAAATATTTCAGATATGATATTAATATATGATTTTTTAGTACTCAAATATGTGTAGTAAATGTTTATATTAATAAAGTTATTCTAATTTTATACTCAAAATATTATCTTTTGTACCATATCTAAAATAATTGATACTCAAATATCATATTAGTATAACATTTTAAATATTTTGAATATATTTTTATCCGAAAAGACAAATATGTCATTAATATCAATATTGTTATATATGTTTGGAGAATCAAAAATCGTATATTAATACTATATTTTTATTATTTTAATCGATTTTCATTAAAAAAAACATGTAGACTTACAAAATTCAAACATATTTTTCCACACACGGACATTGAAAACAAAATTTTGTTTGCTTTCCAGAATTTTTAAGCAATTTACTGTATAATAATGTCTTTGTCATGTATTTATTATAATATGCAAATATATTTTTCTACAATCGAATATTAATGTAAATTAAATATATTTTTAAGAAGTTGCTATTTAATTTGATTGGATTTTCTCCGTGTTTTATTATTTTAAATAAAGTCGATTTTAATCAATATTTAATATTTCATAAAAACTCTTACGAGAAAATCTAACAGATTAATCGACCCAGCTTTACTCATATAAATTTATGAAACGATCCCATAAGATATTTCATTTTAATATTTTAATGTTTCAAAAATAATGATTTTTATATTTTAAATGAACTCAACTTGGTTTATTAAATATATATTTTTAGGCATAAGTTATTATATTTCTCCAACACGTTTTCTTGGACTCTTTTATTTCCTGTCTAATAGTTACAAAATTGGATATTTTGTCTATAATAATCTCGCATTTAGTTAATATAGTATTTATATATTTTTAATTTAATGTGTTTTCATTAAACATATTTTATATCATTTTTTATTCCAACACGTTTTCGAAGACTCTTTTGTCTCCGGTCTAATATTTATATTTTTACAAATAAATTGAGGTTTATTATTATTATTATTATTATTATTATTATTATTATTATTATTATTATTATTATTATTATTATTATTTTTGTGAGAAGAAATTTTAATTATTATTAGGATTAATAAGTTTGTTGGAGATTTAATAAAATTAAGCCTATAAATCATGTAATTGAATACATGTCACAAGAGGTCATGAATTCATGTCGAATTATCAGAAAATACGAAAAACAGTAAACGCGTACCGGAATCAATTGATTGATCTAACATTGTAGCTATGGATCTTCCAAACCAACAAAGAATCGACCACCTTATTATTATCTCAGATGGGAGAATGAGCGTCATCTGGAATATGTGTGCAGTATATATTATGTGTCTTGGGGACCATAATATTATATAACATTAGTAGTTTTTGACACATCATAGAAGAATTAATTGGACTGTATTTCTACATATAAGGTGGATCATACCAATTTATTCAATAATTTGGAAACTCATAATTAATTAAATCACTTTATTAAGTCTTTTATTAAATAGTTTATTAATATATAATTAATTAAATTTAACGAGCCCACAAAATAGTATTTATATATTTTTAATTTAAAAAATAGTATTTATATATTTTTAATTTAATGTATTTTTATTAAACATGTTTTATTTCATTTTTTACTCCAACACGTTTTGGAAGACTCTTTTGTAATAAATTGATGTTTTATTATTATTATTATTATTATTATTATTATTATTATTATTATTATTATTATTATTATTATTATTATTTTTGTGAGTATAATTTTTAATTATTATTATTATTATTATTATTATTATTATTATTATTATTATTATTATTGAAAGATAAGTTTTCTTAAATTACTTGTTTTTATGGTCAATGACTGAGTCGATGCTTTTTTTTTATTTGCGAGATGATTTTGGAGTGTCTATTTTTAGTCGTCGGGACATTTTCTTAAAAGGTCTCCTATGTATTCATTACTATAACAATGTCTCACCCAATCTCTACCACATAATATTACAATTTAAGAATAATTCGAAAAAATAATTCGAGCTCGAATAAAATGATACTCAGAGTAGATCTTGTTAAACAAAAAAAAAAACATTGTGTGCAAGCCTTAGGCGATAATAAAGCTAAAGCGGGTGCTTGAAGGGCTCCAGTTCGACTCGAATTCGATTGAGGTTGGAACAAGCCGTTAGTAACGTTCCCCATGATGGATAAAAATTTGTGTTAGATGAATATCGTTAGATTCGGTCACGATAGTAAGCACCGATGACGTCACACTTTTTTTATATTTCATCATATCCAATAAGTAAGTGTCACCTCATTGTAGCTCACATAAGTGAGTACGACTGATAGGTGTGCATCATAAAAAAAATTATATATATATATATATATATATATATATATATATATATATATTTAAATCATGATTATTTATAAACAAATTATAAATATAACCCCTGTTTTATAAAATTGAAGAAAATATGTATATTTTCATATATTTTGTAAATTTTCATATATTTTAAAATACATGATATTTATAAACAAATTAAACCTATAACCTCTGTTTTATAAAATTGAAGAAAATACGACTAATTTAAGCTTCTTCGACTGAATATTTTAGTATGATCGTACGAATGAACTTTTAGAATTACACGTAAAATACCTACCAACTAATTACATTTAATTACATTAATTACGAGTGGGCAACAAGTTTAGTTCATATTGAATTCTCTTTTTTTTTTTAAAAAAAAAAAAATTTTATGTGCACTAAATAAACATCGAAATAATATAATAACTTACAAACCAGATAAAACACATTAAACGAGTTATATGTGACATGCTCATTCAATTTTTTTTATTTTGTTAAACAAGATAATGAATATTGTACAAATTGAAAATAAATTTTTTATCGCGATAAATTTTTATTCGTGTTTTGTTATTTAAAAGATTGTGAAGAGAAAATAAATTATAGATCTAAGATTTTATTTCATCTCAATGAAAACGATCATGTGATTAATGGAGACATGGACCAGAAAAAAATTGAAACAACAATATTTTAAAAAAATAAATATGGAGTTTATATATATTTTTGAGTAGTTGGTCTTACGAATCTTTATTTGTGAGACGTGTCAATCATACCGATATTCAAAATAAAAAGTAATACTCTTAGAATAAAAAGTAATAATTTTTCATGGATGACCCAAATAAGAAACCGATCTCACAAAATATGACCTGTGAGACCGTTTCACACAAGTTTTTACCTATATTTTTAACTCATTTTTTGCCGGGCAGAAATTTTTAAAAATAAATAATTTTATAAGAAGATAATTTTTATATATTATAATTTTAGTCAAAGAGAATATTATTTAATTTTTACCCACTTAATTTTAAAATCATTATCCCAATATCAACGTAACTCTTCATTTACAATTCTCAAATTTCAATTTTTTCCAAGAGAAAATTATATTTTTATTATAAAATATCGAATTACTGATTAAATAAATTTCAGTGTATCAGAAGAAAACAAATTTTATGTAAGAATTAAATTCATTAAATGAGGACAGGTCGCAACATTTAAAATATGCATGTTATAATGCTAGCTGTATGTAGAGTCCTACTTAATAAACATGTCGGTTAGAAATAGTGGTATTTAAATTAAACAAAAACACGTGTGAGACGGTCTCACATGTCGTATTTTATGATACAGATCTCTTATTTGAGTTATCCATGAAAAAATATTACTTTTCATGCTAAGAGTATTACTTTTTATTGTGAATATCGGTAGAATTGACAAATAAAGATTCGTGAGACCGTCTCACAAAAGACCTACTTTTTAAAATATATATATAATTACAACAAAAATAAATATAAATATTTATATATCGATACATCGACATTTACAATTATAATATCACGATATTTTTATCAATATATCCCCAAGTTTTGACTTAAATGAATTTTTTTTCATTCTTTTTTAATAATTTTTAATGAAATAACTTTAGATAATACTCCATTCGTTTCGGTCCTTGGGGAAAAAGTCTACAAAAATCTGGTCGAACGATGCACCTAACTCATAAAAATACTTTTGAGAATATAGACTTTAAAGGAGATAGAACTAGAGAGCATGACCAAGACTTGTTAGGAATGGTTTCGTGTCCAACATTTCAAATATATCTCCAAGTTATAAAAAAGAGATGAGAAAATTTTCGTGTTTTCTTCTATATCATATCAGTTTTTCTTATACCATATCAGTATGTTTTGGTTCACACGTCATTGTTCCGACGAAATAAGACTAAAAGATAACAAAATATAAAGTTACAAGACTAAAACACAAATTTGACAAGTTAAAGAACTAAACATTACGAGTAGGTCTCATATGAGACCGTCTCACGGATCATAATTTGTGAGACGGGTCAACCCTACCCATATTCACAATAAAAAATAATACTTTTAGCATAAAAAGTAATACTTTTTCATGGATGACCCAAATAAGAGATCCGTCTCACAAATACGACCCGTGAGACCGTCTCACACAATTTTTTGCCAAACATTAGGACGTAAATGACTAAATTGAGTATTTTATAAAATTTATATGTTAGCCTTATAATCCATCAAATATTTTGTATACCATTTGTAAATTTGAATATTAAATTTATAATATTTTTTTAAAGTCATTCTATTATATTTTTTCAGTTGAGAGATGAGTTTAATATAATGGATAAGTCTCATCTTATATAGATAAAAGACAAAAACTTGTGTGAGACGGTCTCACGATTTGTATTTTATGAGATATATATCTTATTTGGGTCATCCATGAAAAAATAGTACTTTTTATGTTAAGATTATTACTTTTTATTGTGAATATCAGTAGAATTGGCCTGTCTCACAGATAAAAATTCATGAGACCGTCTTACAAGAGACCTACTCGTAAGATAAATAGACTTAATCTATATTTACAAAAAAAAAAAAAAATTGATACTTTCGACAGAAAAAATAATATTTTTTTGAATAAATCGAATTAAATATATATCTCATAAAATTAATTCGCGATATCTAACTAGTTCTTTGTCATATGCCACTTCTTTCTCACTTAGTATATTTTAAAAAATTCATTTTTGTATGAAATCTTAGTTATCCATGTTCATGCGGCGGTTTGCACTTATTCTTTAAATAATAAATAATTGTTTGACTCGCTGTTATTCAATTCTACTTGCTAATTCAATAGATCGAGCTCTTCGAATCAATTCGTTTTGGTAACGGGATTCGATTGCGGTTTTCGGAGTGAATCACCAAGTGGTGGTGTAGCAATGGTGCTGCTTCTGCTGGCGGTTTTCGTTCTCGGGGCGGTTACCGCTGTCGCAGTGGAGGCGGTGGGGCTCTGGATTTTTTTACGCCGTTTGACTCGGAAAGTTGAGCGAGAAGAAATCAGGGCCAAGGATGCGGCGTCCGTTCTGTATGACGACCTCAGTTCATCTTTACATGAAAAGCAGGTGATCAATCATGGCAATTTGTGTTGTGTTTTTATTGGTGAATTGACTATTTATCTGTTTATCATCTTTAGATGTCGGGTTTATACAATTCTGTGTCTGTGTCTCTAGGATGTAGTCGTTTCCGTTACTGTTTTGACTCTGAAACGAAGAATCATGAGGTGGAATATCAATCGTACTTGAATTAGAGTTAGGCGATTATGCGATTATGATGAAAATGAAGCCGCGTTTTTTCTTGATTATCTTTCTGTTCAAATGCATTGTTCTAGTTCGTAAATATGCCTTTGCCCCTTGAAAAAATCTTTGTGGGAATGCTCTCCTACTTCCAAATATTCTTTCCCATCACAGGGGCTCATATCCATGTGTGTTGAAATTCAAGCGAATATTCCCTTTACATTTGTTAAATGTACAAGAATGGTTCAGTAGTTGGTTTAGCTAGTAGGCTTATATCCATGCTGAAGACCCAACTTCTGTTACTGGATCTGAGGCAAGATTAACAGCCCATGGATGTCACCAACCTCCGCTTCATTGTTCATGGGATTTGATGGTTGACATCTTCCTTTCAACTGCACCAAAAACTGATTTTGTTAATCTGATTTCTTCTAGTATATAATTATTTTCTTGGGCTTGTTAGGACACCTTTTCCGAAACAACTTGATGCAATTGGTACGTCACAGACATGTCATTATAATAACAGTAAAGTTTCTCGTTTGAAATCTAGCAAAAACCATGGGATGGGGGAGTTACAGTAAAATTAGTTTATCATTCTTCTTTTAGTAATAAATTGTCAAATCATAGTGTGCCCCTTTTGCTTGCATTATGTTCTTCGACTTCCTCTTAAACCTCTTATATCTCTACTCGTGTCTGGCCTTCGCACTAGTTAGAAATTTTGCTGTGTTTTAATTTTCTACACCATATTTAACCTGTTTTCGTGTTCTTTTTCATTGAATTGTGTTGCTTTGTCCAGGGGGCTCTATGGGTTTTAGAACCAGAAAAAGTTCCAAAATCTTGGTGTGATGGCAAATTGCCTGTGGAGCAAAGGCGGAGAAAAGATATCCTGGATGTTTCACCTGTAAAAAAATATGCAAAACTTAAAGATCGTTGCCTGATTCTAACCGAGTCCGATGGTTCCGAGGCAAAGATTTCACTCAAGTGCTGCAAAATTGCTGCTGTTTCTGCAACAAGCTTGTCCTCAAAAAAATGGTGATTTTATTATTTCTAGACACATTTTAGTGGACTTAAAAATGTCGAATGACTCAGAACCTAGTCACATTGATACGACATTTGGTATATTATGTTGTGATTGTTATGCCTTTCCTTGTAGAGGATTAATGGGCATATTGTTGGGTTTTTTCATATTTTATTTCATTCAAAGAATACCTTACTAATAATCAGTGAGTAGAATGTGTTCTGACTCAAAGGGGAAGAACAAAATTCTTGTTTTGATTATGAGTACAGTTATAATTTGGCTGGTTCTGAGCTCTTGGATGTTCTAGTTTCTGCTATTGAGTGCTTCAAGCAGTAATCCTTAAGAATTTGACATATTCCTGGTTTTTTAGCTAAAATGTAGGCAAGAAACATTTATACTTGCCAGTTTGTGAGAATTTACAGCACACTGTTTTCTAATAAGGAGCTTAATCTAACCAAATAGATCATATAAGCGTTATAGACTCGAAAAAAATTCCTATAAATAGGTCAGCTATAGATTTTGAATATGACTATCGAACAATGAGTAAACCAATAAGACTCTTCCTCAGTGACATACTTTAAAGGAAAATAAGACCCGTTTCATGGATAATACTGATCTTGGTTAAATTAATGGCTTGGTTTGGCTTATCTAGTTATTGACTTGATGTTTTCTGCTTGTAAGAATTTTTATTTTGCCTCATGCCTTCAAGGATATGTGAGTTTGTTATCAGAAATCTAAGTGATGATAAGACTATATTCATGGCAATAATACAGTAAATAAAAAAGGATACAGTTTTCAGTTTTCTTAGGAGTTTATCTATCTCATAGTTGTCAAAGGCGAGCGCCTCTCGCCTTGAGGCGAGAGGCGCCACCAGGCGCGGGTGTTGCGCCTGGGACAATCCCAGGCGCAACGATTTACAAAGGCGAGCCCAGGCGCGCGCCTGGGCTCGCCTTGGAAGGGCTCTCGGGCGCGCCTTAGTCGCGCCTGAGATTGTTTTTTTTTTTAAATTCTGTTTTGTTTTTTTTTTAATATAAACTTAAAGGTCAAAAGCCCAGCCCAATCCCAAACCCTAGCAGCCTATGTAAGAAATTATATAAGCGACAAAGCTGTGAAGACTACCACAGAATACAGCCAACAACGTGACGAGTGACGGCAGCGTGAATAAGACAAGAGAAAGGTCAAGAACCAGTTAGTGAAGAAGCTCAGGTATCGGTTCTTGATATTGTCGATATCTTATTTCTATTTTTACTTTTTAAAAGCAGAAGTGCCGGTACCTCTTTTAGAATTCATATTAAAGAATGTAGCACATGTGCAAAGAAAGATAGAGAACTGGGAGAAAGACATGCAGAAATCAAAGCATATTTGATTGGACCGCTTTATTAAATTAAAATGAAATTTAAAACTACACATGTCTTGAATCCATGCAACCGGAACACGTAATCAATAATATCAATTGGACTGCCTTTAATATCTTTTAATATTTTTTAATATTTAGACAAACCAGGGATCCCACTACCTTTAAGAGTTTAATATATTTTTTATGGCATGATAAATCCAATAACTATGTGTATGTTCGAGAGTATCATAGCTCATCTTTAGAAAATAATTGGCAATGATGTTATTTTACAAATTGTCTCTCGAATTTTCCACTTTTTTATTTTTTTAAAAAAATATATTGCTACATGCAGCGCGGTGGTGGCTGCCAACCGTTCAATGCTGTAAAGTATGATAGTTTTAAGGAATTTTGTAGAGCTGCATCTTATTGTACTCATGATTGGAAGCCCCCAAGTTACCATGAAGTTAGGGTAACTTATTTAAATAAAGAAATACAAAGTACGAAAATCCTTTTGAAAGAGTACGAGGCAGACTATAAAAAATATGGATGTTCATTAATGGCTGACGGATGGACTGATGGAAAAAATAGAACTTTAATTAATTTTTTGGTGAACGGTCCAAGAGGGACAATATTTTTGGAATCTGTGGATGCATCCGGCTTTTCTCATACCGGTCTCAAGTTGTTTGACTTACTTGAAAAGTATGTGGAGAAAATTGGTCCAAAGAATGTTGTTCAACTGGTTACAGATAATGCCTCTGCAAATATTTCAGCAGGTATGAAATGTGAATTCAAGATATTACTTTGTAATAAGTATTAAATTTTTTATTTATAAGCAATAACATTAATCTTTAATATGCAGGGAAGTATTTGACGATAAGATTTCCACACATATTCTGGACTCCATGTGCTGCCCATTGTTTGGATTTAATGCTTGAAGATTTGTTCAAAATTCCTGTACTGAAGAAGGTTTATGAAAGGGGGATGATGGTGAATGGCTATATATATAATAGGCCACAAGTCTTGAACATGATGAGAGAATTCACAGGTCAAAGAGAAATGATTAGGGCTGGGAAAACTCGTTTTGCCACTGCTTTTTTGACTTTAAAAAGGTTTCAAAAACAGAAGGTGAATTTAAGAAAGATGTTCACTTCAGAAAAGTGGAACACGAGTCGATTTGCGAAGGAGGTAGAAGGTAAACGTGCAACAGAGATTATATTGATGCCTTCGTTTTGGAATCATGTTGTTTATGCCATTAAAGTTGGTGGCCCAATTATTAAAGTGCTTCGATTAGTTGATGGTGAAAAAAAACCTGCCATGGGGTATATATACGAGGCTATGGATCGAGCTAAGGAGGCTATTGCTTTGGCTTTCAACAACAATAAAGAGAAGTACCAGAAGATTTTTGAAATCATTGATAAAAGGTGGACGGATCAGCTTCATAAGCCTTTGCATGCAGCTGGTTACTTTTTGAACCCGGAATTCTTTTATACGAATCCAGAGATAGAAAAAGATGCTGAAGTTATGAAGGGGTTGTACGAGTGTGTTGAAAAGATGTGTGAAGATGTTGACGTTCAAGATAAAATCACATATCAACTCTCAAAATATAAAAATGCTGATGGGCTTTTTGGCGGTTCTATGGCTATTAGACATAGAAATAAATTATCACCAGGTAATTAATTCTTGTTTTTTATTTCAAGATCATAACATATTGTTGAAAACTTTAAGAATTTTAACTTCGAAATTTTGTTTATCTCATTTGACAGCTGAATGGTGGTTGGCTTATGGTTCTACGACCCCACAATTGCAAGATTTTGCTGTTAGAATTCTCAGTCTTACGTGCAGTGCTTCTGGTTGTGAGCGGAACTGGAGTATGTTTCAGCATGTAAGTATTTAAATTTTAACATTAAATAGATACTCTTGAGTCTTGACATATTAATTGTAGTTATTATTTCGAACAATTCATGAAGGATGAATGTATTTTAAAATTTTTGCAGCTTCATTCGAAAAGAAGAAACAGGTTGGCGCAGAAGCGTTTGAATGATCTAGTCTTCATTAAATATAACAGGGCATTGAAACGTCGATATGATTTGCGCGACAAAATTGATCCTATTTCATTGGATGATATCGATGATAGCAATGAATGGTTGATGGGGAGATTGGACAATGAAGAAAATAATCTAGTCTTTGGGGATGATGATTTGACATGGGGTGATGTAGGCCGAGCGGCTGGGGTTGGGGAACCGATTTATGGTTTTAGATCTCGTGTTTCATCTTCTTCAAACGAGGTAAGGGCATCTACATCCAAAACAACCAGAAAAAGGCCAATTTCACATCTTTTGGATGAAGAGGAAGAAGAAATTGATGTTGATCAAGAAAGTGGTGAAGATCAAGAAGAATACAAGTCCGAAAGTTCTAGGGACTCTGATGATTCGATGGAAGAAGATGAACTTGATTTAGATGATTGAAGAATTTTAATCTTGTTACTTATTATTATGAGCTTATTAATTATTTATTGTTTTGTGTGACATTGTGACTTAATTATTTCATATTTTAATATATTATTCTAAGATAAATATATTTTTTTAAATAATTAAAAACGGGCGCCTTGCTTCGGTAAGGCGCGCGCCTCGCCTTGCGCCTTGCGCCTCAGGCTCCAGAGCCCTTGTGCGCCTTGGTGCGCCTTGCGCCCTTGACAACTATGATCTATCTACATGGGTACTCTGAAATTATATCTATTTTTTCATGGGTCTCCAAATTAAAATCCTTCAACTTACTTTTATTAATTTCCTGGATCCCATTTGGATTGCTGAAATTTATTGTTCTGGAATTTTCGATTGACTATATCTTCTTCTAATGTTTTATGTTTCAATTTCTGGAAGAGTTGTAACTTAGATTAGTTTTCCTTTTCTTGTAACAGGGCTAAAAGGTACCCAATCAGATTGGAGAGCAAGGATTCAGTTGTATATAAGGGATATAACATTGTTTACCTATATCTCGAGACATCTTGGGAGAAGGAATCCTGGTGTAAAGCACTTCGTCTTGCTTCATGTGATGATGACGACAGAAATAGGTGGTTTTCCACTTTGAATGTGGAGTTTCAGAAATACCTAGCAGCACTAAATGTGGGATGCCCTTCGGTTTTGAGGCCCTCTGCAGGTTTCGGTGCTGAATTACTTGATAAGTCGGTAAAAGTTGACAACTCTTCATCAAAAGTTCGCCAGTTCCTGAAAAAACTTGCAAAGAAGGCTACTAAAAAAGAGCAAGAATATAAACTTGGTGGCACTTCAATATCAGGCCACGAAGATAAAAAATTAAGTGTGAAATCTCGCTCGTTCCAAGACTCGATTCTTTCCTATGGTTCACGAAAAGTTGCCTCAATAGAAAAACCTCTGAATGTTTCTGTTGATGATACTTGGTTGTCGTCATCAATTTCAACATCAACTGATTCAGGAAGCAGAAACCATTTATCTGGAATATCTGATGCAGATTTTGATGAAGGAACAATGTGTTTGAACCTGTTAATTTCACGACTTTTCTTTGACTTGAAAAATAATCCGAAGATTAAGGATTCAATGCAACAAAGGATACAGGTTTGTAATATCTATTTGTTCCTAGTTCCATATGCTGAAGCACATTAGACCATGTTTGACAAAATGTGCCACAAGTTATACATCCATAATAATGTAAGAGCATATTTTAACTTGCATATAGAACGTGAAATTGCAGTTGATATCTCCGGTATCCGTTAAAATCTTTGGGTTCTTATTTGTTTTTCCTTTATGATGAGTTTAAAATTTTTCCATCAAAAATTAGGACGTTACTTTAAAGGTATGTATTCATGCAGTTCATACACTGATGCTAAAATCAGTGTATGAGTATGTTTCGTGTATGTGACTAATTTTTGTACCATGCAATGCTATAGAAAGCATTATCCAACATGCGAATGCCCAATTACATCGGTGAAGTCACATGTACAGCTATGGATCCTGGTACTCTGCCTCCACGAATTCTTGCGATGAGGGTCCATCCCTCAAATATGACTGAGATGTGGGCCTTGGAAATTGATGTAGATTATTTAGGAGGCACAATTCTTAATTTTGAGACAAGGCTTGAAGTTCGAGAACTGGAATTGGAAGGAGAAAAAATGCAGTTGGAGACGAATGAGGTTGGTGATGTCACATCTGGTATCCTTGCAGATTTTGAAAGTATTGGAGAACAACTGAAGCATTCTGAAGAGGTGATGGATGAAACAAAACAAAAAGATGAAGCAAAACCTGGGCCAGGTGGTTTTGTTAATTCAGTGCAGTTTGACTTGTGTTGTATCATATGTCGTACTATGCTATGCTGAACAACGATGACAATTGAGCTATCTTGTGACCATATTGATAGTTACTCCAAAATTATTGAAACACATATAAATTTTTTGAAGGAAGTATGAGTTTTGAATCTGTTTGTTAATTGTGGCCTAGCATCTGATCGTTCAATTTTTGGGTACATGAAAATCCAGCCCTGCGTTTAAAATAATTTATAGACCCTATATACCTTTTCTCAATTGTTGGTTCGATGCTGTACTAGAGGTCAACTGAGCTGAATTGTTAAATGTCTTTTCCTTAGACGGTATCATAATTGACTTGGAGCATAATAAGAAATAGAATCTTTTTGTCATCTGAATGAACTGTTTTGTTAAATGTTGTTTCCTTAAACTGTATCATAATCGTCTTGGGCTTTCGTCAAAGGTATTTTGTTTACTTTTCTCACCATGTGTCATCTATATTACCATTTGTCATTTATATTACCTTAAAAAATTCACAGGTGAGAATGACAATCCCAAAAGTATTCAAAATGTATCATCTCAAACGTCTAGATGGAAGTCTATGCTGCATTCTATCGCCAGACAGGTCTCACAGGTCTGTAAATGCCTCCTTTCTTCTGTAGGTGTTTCATCCATCAATCAATCTATTTCATGTTGAAACGGACCTGCTATTATGTTTAGATACATAGCATTAGACTGTAGCCAATGCATTTTCTCTTCCTTAAGATTTCAGCATGTGGTGTATACTTGGTGAATTTGTTGGTCCAGCGTGTCTCAGTTTGGTGGAATTCAATTTTGGGCTACTTAAAATTCCCCATAAAGTTTTCGTTTAACTCGAAAGAGATCGTGAAAATGTGATGGAGCAAGTTTATTAAAAAATTAGAATTGTTTAATTTATTATATCCAGATTTCGATGATTAGATTGATCGTAAAAGCTTAAATTCCAACTATTCATGTTCAAATATTTATAATCCTTTTTAATCAGTCACTAAATATGTGCTAATTGAATATAATAGAAATTGATTTCAGATTATATCAGATTCATTGACTGTCATAGTCTTATTTAAAAAGTATGCCTGCTCTACAAGAGGATATATGACTTAATTTGTTCACTTCATCCATCTGGTGTTTAATAAAGAAATAATTCATTAATGTTTGCCTTTTGGCTGGCCTTTTGAACTAATCCATATTCTTGAGCCTCCCCAACACACTTGCGCGAGAAACCACCCCCTTGATTGCATGTCATTGAACAGTAACTGTTTGATGGAGATAAATTGCACTACTTTTAGCTTTTTCATTTTCTTCTTTTCATCTCATCCCCCTTCTGCACGTTTGTTGGAGTGAGTTAGTGTTATATGTGGACCAATAATTTTATTTTACTATTTAAAAGTGTGCAAGGGGGTGGAGAGAGAGGGGTTTTTGGTAGTTTTGGTATTCCAGGAGATGCACAAATGTGGTCTTTTGGACGATTCTGTTGTCATTTAGTTCCTTTAACCTCCATAGTTTGGGAATAATGTCACAAATGCTTGTTTCTACGAAGCCATGAATTGCAACAAAATGTGGAATTTCGTCTCTATCTTTATTATTCTTTATTGGGTGAAGGTTCCTATCACATTAAGGATCAAGATTTCTTCTCTTCGTGGAACCATGCGACTGTACGTGAAGCCTCCACCGTCAGATCAAATTTGGTTTGGGTTCACATCTATGCCTGATATTGATTTTAACTTGGATTCTTCTGTTGGAGACCGCAAAATCACAAGTGGGCACCTTGCCCTGTTGCTGATTAGTCGATTTAAGGTTAGATTTTTGTTTGCTAATAATATTTCTTTATTGTCATATCCCTACGTATAACTATTTCCATAAATGCAAATTTTCGTGTATCTTGTGGTATCTTTCTCACTTATTTTTATAGTTTCTCCAATTTCCTTTTCATACCTATTTATCCAAATCCAAAAACCCGAACGTTCCACTTGTTGTTCATGTGGTTGTTCATATTTCATTTAAAAATTATATTTTGCTTGAGGGCCACTTTTTTTACTTTTTTTAAACATCACGTATTGCCTTTGGCTCTGTTGCCCATTTTGGCATGGAATGGGAAAAGCAGTGAGATGGACCTTAAATCTGGCATGGAATGACGAATAAATGGGTAGTATATACAAAAATATAATAAATGAACACGGGAAAGATTTAGAAAAAAAAACCATAGATTTGTTACCCTCATGTATCAACACCTTAATTATCATTCTTCTTTCACAAGTGGTAAATTGATTAATCAACATGATTATTGAGTTTTCAGTGATATTGATAATACGTGATTCCCAAGATGAAATATTATATGATTTTGTTCCGTCTCGTCAATACACTTAGCCGAATGAGCATTTTTTCTTAGATTAATATTATATCATTGAATATACGTTAGATTAACACTGTAAGCAACACCAGCATGGAAATGGAATATTTTCGTGGGCATTGGAGTTCATTGATTGATATATGATAGGAATTATACAGATGTATTTTTTAAATTGTTTCAGCACACATACTTTCACTACATTTGATGTTTAATTGTTCAATAGCGTAAATAAATAATTTGGATAATAGTTGCGATAATATATGTTTTGCTATTTTTACGTTTTATTTGTTTGACAAAAATATGCACGGAAAGGTAATGAACTGTACATGATGGTGTTATGGAAGTGACTTGGTCATCTTGGCAATATCTACCATTATTCATCCAAACCATTATTCTCCGCCCAATCTAAGAGTTGAAGTCATAGCATTATTCTTGTTATAGTAGCATATGCTGAATCTCCAAACGGTTTGAAATACTCTGTTGGGTGCAATAATTGTCTCTGCTGGATAGAACAGTCAAAACGTGGTGGTGTTTGAGTTATTGTACGGTTTAAAATATTTGAATATACAATGGTAAAACTTTTGGTAAAACGGTAACACTCGGTCCTATAATTGATATTAAAGTCAAATTCACGGGTTCGATTCTCATTGATTGCAAATAGTGCAATTATTGGGAGGAATATTGTCGGATGCAATAATTGTCTCTGTTGACTAGATCGATCGAAACGTGGTGCTTGAGCTGGTATATGGTTTAAAAGATTTGAGATGCACAACTAGCACCAGCTATAACTTTTGGTAAAATGACAAATGTTCGGTCTTACATATTTCATCTTGATCTGAGCAAAATCATGGAGATTTATGCATCAATATGTACATGTCATGGGCTTGTTTGCCACTGAGCACTTTTCTTGATCTTCTATATGCAGAGTTTGTTTTTCCACGATCATCAGGAATCCTAGACTTATCCCCACATCTTTCTTTCAGGTGGCTATTCGTGAAACCTTGGTTCTTCCTAACCGTGAGAGTCTTGGCATTCCTTGGATGTTAGCCGAGAAAGATGACTGGGTCCCTAGGAATGTCGCTCCATTCATTTGGTATAAAAATAATCAAGATTCTGTTACTAATAGCACAAAACGAGAAGTACCGAGCTTCCAATCTGGGGAAGCAACACACGACGTAGAAGCCAATCATGGAATTCCCCCTAGATCAGAAACCAATATGGAAAAATCAAAAAATGTTGGTCATGTCCCAGCAACAACTAGTAAATCTGTGGAACCTCTTGCAGCTTCATCAAGCCCCATGCACGACTTGACAGCGAAAGATGGTTCTTACGAAGAACTTAAATCCCCTCTAGTTAAAAATGAACTCCAAGGTTTTGTTCCTCGGAGCATAGAAGATAAGCCAGATGCTCTTACGTCCCAGTCACACGAGTTTTTAGAGGGACTACATATTCATAACACAGAAGAAGATGATACAAGACCTAAAAGAATTGGTACAAAAGAGCGAATGTTTGGATTAGGTAAGAAAATGGGGGAAAAACTTGAGGTCAGGAGGCGTCACATCGAAGAGAAGGGCCGAAATTTCGTGGAGAGAATGAGGGCACCATGAGGATGAAGTTTAAGATCCTAAATGCAATTGCTGGCTGGCCCGCTTTGAGATCGAGCTGTTCAAATTCAGCTTCTTGAATAGTGAAGTGCGCAAAAGAAAAGCCTTTGATCTTAAGAGATGCTCCATCAAACTTGTATAGCACCAACTACAGTGTTTTTTTAGGCAATGGATGACTTAGATATTACACGAGTTTTCCTGGTCCTTGGCATGTGATTGATCTGATATTATACAAGGAATCATAATTTCCTCCATTTTTTCATGTTGTATACTCTTGTATAATAACCCTTGTAAAAATCAAGGATACCGAAGTTTTGCTTAGCATTTAGATCAAGTACTCTGCGCTGCTATGTTGCTCGAGACAGAGAAAAGAGAAACTCCATATTTTTAGTATCATTAATTAAATACAGCACAAACCAAATTTGTTGCTTTTGCGTGATTCAATCGTAACAAAGGAAGGACCTATATTTGCAATTTAAACCCGATACTCCTTCATATTTCATTTTCGAGACAAAACGTACATTTTACAGTCGTGGGAAGCTAAGCTAGCCGAGATTTTTCCTTTGGCTGAGCTTGTTGAATGCTGCACAGGCAAAAAACATGGTTAACTCTTATTTTTCTTTTTATTTCTAAAAAAAAGAAAGAATAATGGAAATGATGTTTGATTCTTACATCCCATAAATCTCTTGCATCAACTTCAGTTGATGGGTCGAGTCCTAAGTCTGACCAGTAAGCTGCGATGGTGGCTTCGGAGGATCCTCTGTTCCACAGAACAACTGCCACTCTATTCCCACTCAGAGCTCCTCCCCATACCTGCATTCATAATCGAATCAATTTGTTAATTTGAACCCTTTTGAGAAGCTAGTTACTTATAAGCTAGATCATTCAAATTATGGCCGTTAATGATTTTGAGTCTTTGTTGTTTAAGGATAAAATCATTTTTAATTCCTTGTATTAGAACTATTTGGGCCGATCTTATATCTCCACACGCCCTTTTTTCTTCTACTTCTTACAATGCTAAAAAAAAATTTGTAAGCAAATGGAATTTCTGGCCGTATTGCAAACAAAAGGGAGGAAAATGATTTTGGTCCCAACCAATATGGACAAAAAATGTGACTACCCTTTTTGTATCGGTCCTTGCTTTTGAAAAGATTATTAATAAAATTTGATCGAGCAGCGGTTCACTTGTTAACCCATAGGGGATGGGGTGTGAAATGTTCTAACCTCTAAATCTCCATCTTTCTTGATCTTCTTCCCTTGAACACCAAGTTTATCTGCAAATATGCCAAAGAATTGTCAATACTGATGTTTGATTTCTCAGACAATGCAAAGCAATAGCCACCAACTTTTTTCTCCATTACTCACCCTGGTTGACTGCAATAACCTCTTCGTTGCCTAGAATTGCACGAGTTACATTGTCCATTGATCGAACATCACAGCCGATCAAAAGAGGCGCCTAATGCCAAAAAATATATCAAGAATGTCCATTTAGTGCAACTTATCCTTGTTTTGTGGACTAGGTAGCTAGTGTTGTCACTTACTTTCATTAATGCCCATATGCTGAAATGTGATCGATATTCTTCGGTTGTCATGCCGCCATTTCCAACTTCCAACATATCAGGATCTACCAAAATCATGCAGTCAGAACTTCAAGATTCTTGTTAGGATAAATGTAGTTCGTGTTTCCCCACTTTGTATGAAATACATAGTTACCATATAATTCTAATTACTTGTGTGGTGTCATAACAAAGGAAACAATTTTATACATCATTGGTTTTAGTTTCCTAGTATTGAATGCCATATGACACAACTTAGGGGTTGAGCGTAAGTTTACCATTCCATCCACCCGGTGCAGCATATGACGCCCATTTGTCGTTAAGATCTGCCCGGGAAGTCATGCTATAAAAGCACAAGTACTCAATGAAAATAATTAAGTTGAGTTGAAAGGGTAGCAAGAAAACAGTTTGTTCACCTCTCCCAGATATCTTTAATGTCTCCAGTTGTTCTCCAACTGTTCCCTAGAGACTTGGCCCAGGTTGCAGGATCTTCTCGTCCCCTGCGATTTGGAGTTCGAAGATATATGAGTTCTGTTCCAAGTAAGTCCATGAAAATTGTTACCTCTTATTGCCTATAAACTATTGGTATCTCATGGTAAGAAGCTTTTAATCAAATTTGGTATCACAAGTGTGAATACCAGAAATCAATCAAAATCCATCTTTAACAAGACTTTCGCGAATCTAATATGAATATTTCCTACTTTTCACCTAAATCAGCATTTCTCCATGTCGTCGCTTAGGCCTCATGGCCAAACGACTTAGCTTCTTCCTGTTGTCATGCTATAACCAAGTAATATAAGAGAAACGTCGATATTAATAGTCCTCCATTGCTGTCATAAGAATCATAACTTACCATTCACAGAGGGAGAAGAAGATGGATCTCCCTGAACTCATTAAAGCCTTTGCCATAACAGGATATCTACTTCACCGAACCATAAATCACCCTTAGTTAGATGAGCCATTTATAATAAGAAAATTTTATTAAACTTCAATGGAACAAGTAAAAATATCACCTTTCTTTGGGGCTGGTACCATCATGGTTACAGTTGTCATACTTCAAGTAATCTACACCCTGTCATTTATATTAGCTTGCTTGTGCCGTCATATGCAACTCTTGAAAACACGCACACACATAACGTGCGCACGCATGTATATATATGTATGTATGTATGTATTAACAACATAGTCCTACCCATGATGCAAAAGTTTTTGCATCTTGTTCTTCATATCCAAGGGACCCTGGCATTTGTTTACTACATGTCAGAGTCCTGCAAATAATATGATCATGTTGCCACAGAATCATGGAATATGTTGTTTGATGTGATTTATTAGTTAAGAAAACAAATGTTTACCCTGCATCAGAGTAAATTCCAAGCTTTAATCCTTTTCCGTGAACGTAATCCGCCAGTGCTTTGATCCCCGAAGGGAATGTAGATGCCTTTGGAACCAAATTCCCCAGAGAATCTCTATTCAGTTCAGCCCAGCAATCATCTTAAATCATAAAGGAAATCATCACCAAGAAATAACATGTTACATGAATAATCGAAGCTCGTTCGATGTTAACATACCGAGATTTATATATTCATATCCTAGAGCAGCAAGCCCGGTTGACACCACGGCATCCGCTGTCAAAAGAAACATGCAACATAAAACTAAATTTTTTGGACCATAACATTTATGATCCATTATTGATTCAAGATTCAAGAAATGGAGTCACCCGTTTCTCTAATCAGTGTTTCCTCAATGTCACACTTGAAATGATTCCAGCTGTTCCATCTGAAGAAGAATTCATCATTACAATAACAATAGAAAACATTGAAACCAGACAAATATACAAGCGACCCCCTATCTTTGTGATACTGAGTGACAAAAGTCCCCACGTTTTCGACGAGTTTCGAAGAACTAATCTCACCCCATCTGTGGAGTTAGGCCGAGCTCTTCATTCTTGGTTAAGAAGTTCTTCTTCTTTCGAGTAAACGGCGCAATCCCAACGAGCCAGATGCACCATAATGCAACGACCAGTAGCAATATTCCTCGTACCTTTGAAGTGCAAAGTAAACGATGATCAATTGCTAACTTCCCACCCATATTTTGATCGGCAACGATGTTACTCCGAATGTAAATGGATGACACACACAGAAAGGGCCTTCAATGGCTTACAAAAGATGCCGGGAAGTCAACCATGAAGAATGAAGAGGACACAGGAGATGAAGGCAAGTTTCTTTATCAATTTTTATGCAGTTTTAGTCAACATCGACTCCACCACTCTATTTTTTTATTGGATTATTGTTTCACCACGAAATATTATTTTATGTATGTAACGAGTAAAATTAATAATTATTATTTTTTGAATAACTATTTAAAATTGTTGATATAAAATAATAAATATATTTAGATTTTAAATATTATTATAAATAATTATTATATAAAAAATTGTTTATAACACTCAAATGAACATAACATTTTGTTTGTCAAAATTTTACATAATAAATAATATTTTTCAAAAATGCACATTTTTTGTAATTTTTTTAATTTATTAGATGAATAAATTTTGTTTAAATTTTTTAATTATTTTCGAGGACATATTAAAAAATATTTATATTAAAATTTTAATTTTAATTAAGATATATAATAATAAAAGTTTATAGACAATTAATATACTAAAAATTCACTATGAAACTCTTTTAAAAATTTGAAAATTATAATATTATATAAGAAAAAGTTTATATTTTATTTAATATTATAGAGAGTAGTGAGATTAAATATATAAAAGTAACACAAAACTCAATATCATAATAGAAAGTAAATAAAATGATATAATCAATAAAAATACTTAAAGATAGTTTATATTTTCAGAATATCAGATTCCAATTTGAATTTTAAAAAGAAATTGAAAATGCTTCACATTTAGTTACAGATTTATTTTCTATTTGTTTTGAAAATGCAGTAGGTGGAACTCATAAATATTTACTTTTATAACATATTATTTTTGCAGAAACTTTATAAATATGAAAAAACTTTGTTTATATATTTATAATAAAAATAATGCACATCTACGTTGCCCATGAGAAACATATATTAGAGTAATTAGAATTAAAAATAAAATTAGTTACAAAACAAAAGATAATAACAATAATATTGTAAATTTTGACAATTTGTATTAATTACGCATTGAAATTAATTTGGAAAAAAAAACATATTTGTTTAATTTAAAAAAAAAAAGATTTGGACTACTCAATTTTTTCTCAAATCTTTTTTATCATATCATTTTTTTTTGTTATTTGGCATATTCTCTAAATTAATGCATATATTATATTATAATCTTCAATTATTACATTTTTTTGTGCGGTCAATGATCTGCAATTTTTTTATTTACAATATTGTTTGCTATTATTCTCTTTAATGTAAATCGACAATAATTGATATTGGATGTTTCTACTTTCCTTGTCACCTTTAATTTATTACACTTAAATTTGATAACATATAAATGACATATTATTATAACAATCTATCATCACATAAAAAAGTAATGACGTACTAAAAAATTGATTTAATGTTGTCATTTATTTTCAATTTATAATAATAATAATAATAATATTTGTGTCAATAAAGCATCTTTTTACTTATTTTTATGACATCTATTTTAATATTTCATATTAACTCATAAGTATAAGTAGCACATTTAAATTAATAATATCATATTGATATTATCTCTAGAAATTAATGTCATTAATTTTCTAAATTGTTTAAATATTTTCACGGGATAATTTATTTATCCTTATTTTGAGATAAATTCATTGCATTTATAAAGTTTGAATAGTAAATATAACTTTATAGTATAATACATTTAATTTAGAAACTGAATTAATTGTATGAAAAATAACACTTCTTCTTTCATTTCTATTTTTGTGTGTGGCTCAAAAGGGTTAATATTTTTGTGTTTTATATTCTCCATCTCACTTTAGAAAGTTTTAAAAACCAAAAAAAAAATTTCATGTCAAGAAAAATATTTTTATTTATTGTTTTTCTTGTCTATATATTTATTATATGTGAACATATACTCTACTTCATTGTTAATCGAAATATATCTTCATTATATAATTTGTGTACATTAAATATGAATAAGTTCATTTTGTAGTTTTTTTATTACTTGGACTTAGGCTGGTATATTAACATGTGAGATATATAAATATAAGAATTTTCAAATTCAATTTATTCACAATGATTTTCCATAGCAAAGACTGTAATGCCCAAGAATTAATCACTGTTAATTTACGAGTATTGAATACTAATTTAATGTGATTACGAAAGGGCTAACCGAGACACGAAATGAGTTTCATGAGAGTTGGAAGTGTGCAAGGGTAGTAGCATCGGCGCACATGAGCGTCAAGTACGCGCGCACATGCGCGAGACGTCCAAAAAAGTCGGCGCACATGCGCGCACATGTGCGAGAAGTCCAGAGAGTTGGGCGCGAGGGTACCCGAGAGTTGTGAAGAATTCCTCGCGCATATGCACCGAACAGGGGCGCGCCTATGCGCGAGCTACCGAGAAGTTAAGTGCGATGACCAGTAGGTCTCGCGCATATGCGCCGATTGATGTCGCGCATATGCGCGAGACGTGCTGAACTAAGAATAAGCCACACGTCCATTACATGCATGATATATATATTATAAACGAATTCTTTACCTCAGAATCAAGGAGAACGAAGCAACTTTCAGAGAAAGTTTCAGAGAAAGAGTGGAAAATCCTTACGCCTTTTGTGAAAAATCCGTCCGTCTGATTTCGAATCCGACTTCGGTACCGAGTTCATAGCAACGTAGGCTACAACTGGACGTAAGTTTTACTACGTTTTGACATGTTTTGGAATTATGATATTGTCAGAATTGAATAGGACTCATATATGTTGTTCTTGACATGTTAGACATCATATATCGAAGTAAGATTAAGAAACGGACTGATTATGAAATTGTTGTGATTTTCTGAAGTTAATTGACTAAGATATGATATCAGATTGTATTGGTTTTGATTATGAATTGAGGGAATTATTATCTGGTGATGTGGTATTGACGGGGATACTGAGTTTGTACCGTTATGCCGATGATTTGAATTAAATCCAGATTAATCAGTTTCAGTATTGAATTGAGATTGGAATATTGATATTAGTATTCTCGATATGTTATTTCAGATTTACAAAGACAGTCTTGAGTTCAGAACTGAGATTGCTTCAGACCGAGACTACAAACGGAAGGTATAAGTCAATGTGGTATTGGGAGATCGACTCGAGTCGGTTTAGACTTGAGTTTCCCTAAATCACATACTTTACTTTATTGCATTGATATTTGCATTGATTGGACTGATGTACTTGTCTTCTTGAATTATAGATAACAGGTATTAAGACGAGTAATCTTGTGACAGAAGTGCCTGATAGTGGCGGGATCGCCACGGGCACATTGCACGATGTCTCAAGATAGGATATTAGCGATAAAGCTACAGTCTATGACGGTTAGGTCAGGACACCGGATGTTTGGTTATATCGAGTAAATAGAATTGGAATTTCTTCTATTACGGAATTCGATATAGGAACACCATATTTGGTTATATCGAGTAAATAGAATCACTGTTCCTTCTATTACGAAATTCGATATAGGAACACCACATCTGGGAAACGGGAACCCTAGACTAGGATTGAGTCTAGTCTGAATTGTAGAGTTACGAGCATTGTCGACAGTCTGTAATTGATTATGTTTCAGATTTTGATACATATTGCTGTTACCTGTTACATGCTTTATATTTGTTTATATGATTGCATGTTTCGTTGATTTATACTGGGATTATATTCTCACCGAAATTATCCGGCTGTTGTCTTGTTTGTATGTGTACATGACAACAGGTGGGACAGGATCAGGGTCCAGGAGATGAGGCGCATAGAGTGGAGACTACGGACTTGGATGTATATAGGGTTTTGACACTTGATATTTAGATGTTGAACGTTAGTTGTACTGATTTGTAAACGGTACAGGACTTGTACTTTATTTTATAATGAGTTGTATATTAGTTTGATTTCACTACGTTCCGCATGTCAAAAAGAAAAAAAAAATTAGACCCTTTTTTCTAATTGATTAATTAGTCCAATAATGATTAAGAATTTGATTAGCGTCCGGGTCCCCACAAAGACCAACGCAAAATAATGAAAATTTGTTTTTATAATTATTTTCAATATGGTATAAAAACAATAGGTAGATTATTTTTTTTTTTTTTTAGTTGCAAAATACAGTGCTAAATGCATGTAGGCACTATTTCTTGTGGCGATTGCCGTCGCTAGATTGAGATCTGCAGGGTGGCGGGTACTTCGACTGCCTCGTTTCTTTAAAAGTGATAAATGCATGTAGGGGTACTATTTCATTGTGGCGATTATACAGTCTGAATGATCAAACTTTGTTTATTTTTTTTTATTTTGATGATCAAAAAATCCAATATTTCATTTAAATGTTTTTAATAATACTTTCATGAGTTTTATTGCGTATTGTTTCAATTTGAAAAGAATCAATTATAATTTAATCTACAACAATATCTGAAAACCGAAGAATGTTTCTACATTTAAAAATCGAGTAACATGTAAGGGACCAATTCAAAACTAAAAGTTGATGCATCCTTTTTCTTCTACTTTTACAATCGAATAATGTAAGAACGAGTGTTTTCCGCTTTATCAAAAGCTATAGATGATGGTAACGATGCAAGTCAAATATATTAAACCATATAACAGCTCAAGAGTCTTCCCAGTAGGAACAATTTTTGTACCCAACAATTTATTTCCTAATAATTGTGTCACGCCCCGAGACCGGGGTTAGTCGACATCGGCGTTGTTTATCAATCACACAATTAAAAACAACCAGCCTCGTAGCACAGTATAAATCGAAAACAAGTTTATTTCATAATTTCTCAAAAAAAAAAACAACTGTCTTTACAACTGAATTAAAATAAATCTGCGGAAGCGTCTAACATAAAATTGAAAGTACTAAAATTCCAAAAAAAAAGAATAACATAACTAAACTAAATCGCAAAATTCACCATCCCCAAAATTGTTCATATTCTTCTTCTTCAACATGTTCTTCAGATTTATCTGGGGAAGATTGTAAGGGGGTGAGTATTTTGGGAAATACTCAGCAAGTGGGGGAATTTGAATACCACATAACATTTTATAACAATTTCGAATCATAACATAACATGCTTTTCATAATCGTAACATCATATTCATAACATAATAACACTACGATTTTTTCACCTTTCCATGGTTTACTGATATCAGTCCCTAAGTTTTAATCCTCTAAAAGGGCGAGGCCATAAAACAGTTCTATCCCACTGTTAAGGGCCATATGTTGGAATTCCACCCATTTTCAGGGAATCCTCACAGTGCCAACAAAACGTACCAACTTTCGTAAAAACGTATAGACGGTGTTCGACCGAATTTTTAAAACCAAAACCGAAAATTCATATGCATAAAACCGAAATTTAAAATAGCCCGCTTACCTTAAATTCTTGAAAAACTAGGGTTCTTCGAAATTCCTACTTCACTGGCTGGACGGCGGCAGCGCTTCGCTGTAGTCGAAAATTCCTAAGAAGACTAGGGGAGACTTTCGAAAATTTGAGTGTGTTGTGAGGTGTGATTTTCGAATACAGGGCCCTCCTATTTATAGGGGTTGGCTGCTATCGGGATCGAGTGATATCGCGAAAGAATCTGACTTAAATCTTTTATCTCGAATCGTGATCTATCCGTGATATTGTTCGAAATTTAAATCTTTTATCACATACAAATTTCGAAATTTGCATATATATCTACTGATTAATCTCGAATTCTTGGGATTTTATCATCTTTTGCCTGATTTTTATCCCGGTATCTCTATATCAACTCAAATCTTAGATAATATCCAAGATTACTCTACCCAAGCATACTCAAATTATTCCTATGATATTAATATGATATGATCCCGATTGTACAAAATCCCGGGTTTTACATCCCTCCCTCCTTATGGGAAGTTTCGTCCTCGAAACTTGGGTTGGCTTGGTCTCCGAAGAGGTACGAGTATTGGTCTCTCGTCCTTTCTTCTAGCTCCCACGTGGCTTCTCTTTCGGTGTGGTTATTCGAAAGGTTCAGCTTGTGATTCGACTTAAGTCTTAGTTTCTTAGCAAATCTCTTAGATACCAAGGAATGCGTAGCACCACAATCAAATAACGCATAATCAGACATTTTTTGAATTAGGATGGTACCTGAAATGACTTCATTGGCGTCGCTGGCCTCTTCTTGAGTCATAGCAAAGACCCTAGCGTTAGGCTTGTCTTCCTTTGGCTTGTGGGGGTTAGCTCCTGAATTTGGCTCAGTTCCTTTGTTGGGCCCGGCGGCTTGGTTGGCGGCAGTAGGACATTCGGCAATTCGGTGTCCCGCTTTCCCACATCCTAAGCATACACCACTGTTTCTTCGGCATTCTCCCAGGTGTCGTAAGTGACAGGTTGGGAAAGGCTTAATATCCTGGTAACTTGAGGTAGGCGGAGGCCCTTTGGATGGTTCACCGGACTGGTTAGGCTTCTTGAAAGTCTGATCGCTGCGTGATGACTGATTATTCATAGGCCTTTTATTCTTGAATTCCTTCTCTCTGCGCTGGATGTCAGTTTCAGCTCGGATAGTTGCACCCATAAGATCTGAAAAATTTTGGGTTGGTAGACTGCTAGTGCTGATTGGATCCTGCTGTTCAATCCCTTCTTGAAGCGGTGCAATTTCAAAACTTCGTCCGCCATGATTGCTGGAGCATAAGATCCAAGGGCATTGAATTGGGAGGTGTATTCCACAACCGATATATCCAGAGTTTGAGTGAGGTTTTCAAACTCACTCAGTTTCTGCAGTCTGACCTCGGCTGGATAATACTGTTTCAGAAAGGCTTCTCGGAATCGCTGCCAAGTCATTGGTCCTGCAGCTTTCATGGCTGGCGAGATTGCTTCCCATCATTTTCCTGCTTTATCTTCCAGGAACGGCACAGTCACGTCCACTTTCAGTGCCTCAGGAACTTCCAATAGGCGATGTTGAGTCTCTACACTTTTCAGCCAACTCTGGCTAACTTCAGGGTCAGCGGCTCCACTGAAGGTTGGACACCTATTCTTGCGGAGTGATTCATAGTGGAACTTGATTCCATTTGGTGGTGGAGGTGGTGGTGGCTGATTGGCGTTTGGGTTTCCCAACCCTTGCAGTGTTGTCGCCACTATGGTGGCTATGGCCATAAGATCAGCTTGGCTCAAGTTGACTGCTGGCGGGGGTCCATTCCCTTGCTCGTTCTCCTGTCCGTCTTCACGGTTGGCATTAGCGTAACGCGGGTTGCGGTTCTGCCTCGGGGGTCTGCCGGCCATTTCCTATAATCGTAATTTCTAAGAATTTGTACGAGTAGGATTTATGCAATAGATTGCGTAGAAGTAAATTGAAATCAATGGAACAAATAAAATATTTTATTGATTTCTCAAGCAGGAAAATAAATGAACACGACCAATCTGAATGAAATAAAAGTACTTGACCAATCTAATGAAATAAATGTACTGGATAAAAACGTAGCGACAATGGAAATAAACTACTAAAAACGGTTCACTAAGATGCTCTAATCTGATATCTCTCCATTTCCCTCGGCTATGTCAGGTGGGGCTTCTTCCTCCTCGGGATCCTCAGGCATCTCTGGGTCTAAGAACTCTGCAAGCTGCATCTGAAGGCTCTGATTCTCCGATTCCAACTCAGCAATCACTTCCCTGTGGGTCAGAATCTTTCCTATCGCGTTATTCAACTCATTCCTTGCATGCGCGCAGTTTGCTTTATCCTTCTGGATGAGCTCCTTCTCCTTTGCTTTCCTTTCGTCTACCTCCTTGGATAGCCTTTGGTTATTCTCGGATAATTGCATGATCACATTCCAGGACTCTTCAATTCTCTCCTTACCCTTAAGTAGTGCTTCAGTTAGCTCCACGGTGCGCCTCTCCGTTTCTTCCCTAGCCCGCTTGGCTTGACCCAATGCTGTGCCTAACGAGTCTCGAAGCTCGGAATTATGCTCCTTAGTGAGCTCGAACATTTGGAAGACCTCGTCAATTCTTTTCTCTGCTGCCTCCCGTTTGATAGCTAAGTCTTCCACTTGTTGCCTCCTCTCGAAATTATTAGCTTTCAGCCTTCTGATAGTCTTCTCATGGTTCCTTAGGGCCAATTCGTTCGAACGTATAACAGCCTGAGTGTGCGTGTGAGATCGGTGATCATCCAACGAAATTGACTCCCTATGAGTAATCGAGGTTACTTTCTTACGAGCGGTGACACGCATACGAGCCATTTCCGGGATCAATAAAGAAAGGAAATGCTCAGAATATCACAAATATGACAAAATAAAATATCAAGAACTAATAGAGCATGGTATCGAAATATATATATATCTATATATTTTTTCGAAAATTTCCGAAAATAGAAGGATAATGTTGGCGGGTTGACTCGGCCGAGTTGACTCGCCGGAGTATGGTCGGAGCAAAGGCGTGTGTCGGCGATGGGGTCAGGATCACAGAACCGGTGGTGGCACGGCCAGAATCGGTCGGAAAGCTACTTCATTTGGCCGGAACTCGCGAGAAATCGGTTAACTCACTTGAAATTGGGCGTTTCTGATTGGTTGATCCGATCCCAAAATTGATTCTTGGGGAAAGTTACCCATGGATCATAGATTGTTTGGGTCAAATTAATTGAAAATCGGAGTATGATTGGTAGGGTAATTGGACAAAATAATTTTCGGGTTATGGTTCATACGCCAAATCCGTAGATCTGAAATTCCTGTTGCATCCGAACGCAAAATCTGAAATTGTTTAAGGGCTTTTGTTCGGTTTGTCGAGACGATTCTGGAACTGGTCGCCGATCAAAGAAAGGGTACCGGGAACGGCCGGAATCGGTGGAGAAGCGGCGGCGCGCTAAGGCGCTGTTTGGCCGAATTTTTTATTTTGAAAATCGATTTTTCCCACTCGGATTATGAACCTGGCGGCTCTGATACCACTAAAATATCACGCCCCGAGACCGGGGTTAGTCGACATCGGCGTTGTTTATCAATCACACAATTAAAAACAACCAGCCTCGTAGCACAGTATAAACCGAAAACCAGTTTATTTCATAATTTCTCAAAAAAAAAAACAACTGTCTTTACAACTGAATTAAAATAAATCTGCGGAAGCGTCTAACATAAAATTGAAAGTACTAAAATTCCAAAAAAAAAAAAAGAATAACATAACTAAACTAAATCGCAAAATTCACCATCCCCAAAATTGTTCAGATTCTTCTTCTTCAAACTGTTCTTCAGATTTATTTGGGGAAGATTGTAAGGGGGTGAGTATTTTGGGAAATACTCAGCAAGTTGGGGAATTTGAATACCACATAATATTTTATAACAATTTCGAATCATAACATAACATGCTTTTCATAATCGTAACATCATATTCATAACATAATAACACTACGATTTTTTCACCTTTCCATGGTTTACTGATATCAGTCCCTAAGTTTTAATCCTCTAAGGGGGCGAGGCCATAAAACAGTTATATCCCACTGTTAAGGGCCATATGTTGGAATTCCACCCATTTTCAGGGAATCCTCACAGTGCCAACAAAACGTACCAACTTTCGTAAAAACGTATAGACGGTGTTCGACCGAATTTTTAAAACCAAAACCGAAAATTCATATGCATAAAACCGAAATTTAAAACAGCCCGCTTACCTTAAATTCTTGAAAAACTAGGGTTCTTTGAAATTCCTACTTCACTGGCTGGACGGCGGCAGCGCTTCGCTGTAGTCGAAAATTCCTAAGAAGACTAGGGGAGACTTTCGAAAATTTGAGTGTGTTGTGAGGTGTGATTTTCGAATACAGGGCCCTCATATTTATAGGGGTTGGCTGCTATCAGGATCGAGTGATATCGCGAAGAAATCTGACTTAAATCTTTTATCTCGAATCGTGATCTATCCGTGATATTGTTCGAAATTTAAATCTTTTATCCCATACAAATTTCGAAATTTGCATATATATATCTACTGATTAATCTCGAATTCTAGGGATTTTATCATCTTTTGCCTGATTTTTATCCCGATATCTCTATATCAACTCAAATCTTAGATAATATCCAAGATTACTCTACCCAAGCATACTCAAATTATTCCTATGATATTAATATGATATGATCCCGATTGTACAAAATCTCGGGTTTTACAAATTGCACCAATTTCAATTAGATATGTAAATGATCCAAACCAAGCCGAACAGTATCAGGCTGGAGCTTGGCTCGTTTAAGATTAATTCAAGCTCAAGCTCGAGCTCGAGCTTGATTCGATCTTTTATCATCTGGCTTGAGTTTGGCTCGTTTAAGATTGATAGAGCTCGAGCTTTATTCGAGTTTTTGTCATCAGGCTAGAATTCGACTTGTCTTGAAACTACTAAGCTTGTGAAAAGCTCGAGTTCGACTTGTTAAAAGCTCGTTTATCATGTTAATCAAGCCGGGCTCGAGCTTGATTTATTAATAGTTCGTTTATCATATTTAACAAGTCGGGCTCCAGCTCGTAAAACATACAATTGAGCTCGAATTTGATCTTGATTCGAGCTTGTTAAAATTAAATATATCTATGAACTAATTTTATATTAGACATAAAAGTTTAACTTTTATTAGTACTAATATTTTATTTATCAACTCAACAAATGAGCCAAGCTCGAGCTTACGAGCCACCTATAAGAGCCGAGTTCGAGCTCGCGGGCCTATTAACGAACATGTTTGCGAGCTCACTAGCCGAATACACTTAGGCTTGAGCTTGGTTTGATTAATTTGTCGACTCAAAATCGAGCTTGAGCTTGGTTTGATATGATTAACAAACGAATTCAAACAAGCTTTTTATCGAGCCGAGCTCCGAATAGCTCGCGAACGGTTTGGTTTGTTTACATCCCTAATTGCAATCAATGAAAATCAAACTCGTGACCTTGGCTCTGATACCAACTGTAGGAACGAGCATTTACTATTTTACCAAATTAAAGCTATAGATGGTGGTAATGGTACAACTCAAATATTTTAAATAGTACAACGACTCAAGTGCAACATTTCAATTGCTCAACCCAATATGATCAATTATTGTACCCAACAAATAAATTTATGCAAATAACCTTTTGCTTTATCATACGAATTTATAAGACATTTGAGTAGAATACAATCATATATACTTATATTCCATATAAGTAGTTAGGAAAAAAATCATTATCATCTATTAGATAAATTATATTTCAAAATAAATGGAAAATTAGAAAAATATACGTAGCATGTTAACAAGATCCGGAAACCCAAATTGAAAGTTGAATTAATACATTCTTCTCTTCATTAAATTCTAATATTTAATTTTAATAGATTTAACATGTTTATCCAACTAAAAATACTGAGAGAATTGTTTATACAATTCAATGAAAAGTCGAAATACGCTTTTTTTATTCTAAACAATGATCACATTATTATTATTATGTTACAATGATAAATAAATTATTATTTTTAGTTTATCGTCATAGTCTTTATCTCAATAAACACATTTTCTATTGTAAGATGTTAAATTTAATATTGACATTAGATAATCATAGTATTAATTCTAAAACTATTTTTTTATTGTTGTCAATACATTACTTTTTCTATCTTCAAATGTATTAACTATGTATTGTTGTATACAAAATATAATAATTATTTGGTTAATTAATAACACTTAAGGTTATGTGCTTAGAAAAAACTCTAAGATATAATTAAAAGCCTATATATGATGTAATTAAATTTGAAATCAAGAAAAAAATTAATAAAATATAGAACACTACAGTGCATAAACTTTCACTTTGTACAATGACAAATATAAGTTGAGTTAACTAATTATACCAAGTGAGATACTTATATGTATGAGTTTCATTCAGCTTAGCCCATTATAATATTTTTATTAACATGCTTTGTACTTCATTTTTACTTCACTAACTTTGTAGTGTGACTCATTCAAATATTAGCATTTGATTTTTTTAGTAAATAATGACCTCTACTCTCACAAGATTCAATAGTTAGAAGTCGATATTAATAATTTATAGGTAATTGGCAATTATTTAGTTTTTATTTTCTGTCTTTTGTTTAATTCTGTAATTTTTTATGTCCAACCTAATTCATTTTTAGAATTTTATAATCAGGATTAGAAGTGTTGCTCACATACAATGTACATATAAAATTAATATATTTTAAAATATTAATATTGAAGTGTCAAATAAAAATAATAAATCATTATTTAAGAACTTTTAGAGAAAAAGTATACATCATAATTCAGAGTTAAAGTTCAAGATACTAATAAATAATGATGTTGAATATCTTATGAAACAAATGATGTTAGTCCAAAAAGATTAAATATGATTGTTGTAATTCAATTTTTCGTAATTAATTAGAAAATTTCAGCATATGGGCTGAATTAATTAGAATGTTTTCAATATAGTATGTTGAATTGTTTTTCCGTATAAGTTAGTGATTGAGTCCTTTGTGGATAGGATGTTCAATAAAGAGACTTTGGAAATTATCATTTTTGTAACAACTCGATTCAATAAGGCTTTTCACTGCATATTTGAAACTCTAATTTTAACTTACTTAAACAACATTGAATAATACACTAACTGTCAGCTTACAAGTATTTCAAAATGAAAAATATTAAGCAAAAAAATTGATCTTCAATTATATGATATAATACTTAAGCGTCTGCTAAGTAGTCTTGAAAGTAGTTGGACTATTGAAAGCTTGAATATCGGAGCTTATGTGATTATTCCAGAGTAACTAACTGATTTACAAGTTCTTCTATTTATAGATTTAGATCCAACGATCAGTAAGATCAAATATTATACATGTACCAAATATGATAGCTGTTAATCCCGTCTTTTTCACGTCACTGTCCCTTCTGACAATTTATATATTGTAGGTAGTGCTCACGAATTTATGACAATTAAGAGACAGTTGGTACGAAAGATTTTATCCAATAATTTAGCTTTGTAACTATGAGTAATCTTACTAAATCTTCAAAAAATGTTTCTTCAATTACTCAACCATATTTTACTCTAATTGGTCTCAGCTATCACTTCGATAGATCTATATATCAGTTAAGCTGCAAACATAATTTGTCTTATAATACTTTCAGTTTAGCTCATTATCAATTTTGTTTATTATCAATTCAGTTTAACTCAGTTTATTAAATCATCATAACTTAATCGATCCAATCGATATTGAAATTTAATGCTGATTAGGCAAGAGTTGACCAATAACATTTTCTTGCATTATTCCCATCTTTTAGCTATCCGACTTTACTGTTCAACTATGTAACGTAAGAGTTGACATATAACATCTAATTTCAGGTTCACCATTTTTTTTTCCATTTTTTTTTTTGGAAATATTTTTTCCAATTTAAGTTTTTGAAAAAGTAAAAAGTGAGTTTATTCCCAAATATCGAAAAACAAATGTAGAACCAATTAATTTGAAACTTATTCAGAATAAATTTTTAAGTATGTTTTTTAAAAATAAAATCGTTATTATATTTGGATATAGTAGGATACATTTTCATCTACTATATATTTCACGAATTCTTCACTCTGATTTTCTAAGCTATTTTAAAAAATAGAAACGTAGTTAAACTTCAATTTTTTTTCCCTTCATAAAAAAAAGCATTTATTTATTTATTTTCAAAATATGCGGCTTCTAAATTCAGACACACAAAAAAGTCATACATTTTTGTCCTTCAATTTTTGTTGACTACGTGACACAAAACATAGCATTATATTGGTCTACATCGATAAAATAATTAATAAAATTTATCTATATTTTTTTATTTTATTTTATTCTTAATTTTGGATGTATAATATATTAGCATCCCTTTAAATATATAGATTTGTCCCTTTTTTTACAAAGATTAAAAAATAATAATTAGTTACACAAACAATTCGAATGCCGCTTAAAGAAAAGATTAATTATAATTTTATCATTTTCAATAATTAATTAATATAAAAAAATATAAATGGTAATATTGTAATTTTAATCGAATGATTGGATTGATGTTATATAACTAATTAAGGATTTTATTATCGACAAAAAATTGTGTGAGACGATCTCACGGGCCGTATTTGTGAGACGGAACTCTTATCTGAGTCATCCATGAAAAAGTATTAATTTTTATGTTAAGTGTATTACTTTTTATTGTGAATATCGGTAGGGTTGACCCGTCTCACAAATTAAAATCCATAAAACGGTCTCACATGAGACTCACTCTTGATTATTAATCAGATAAATCGCATTGAAAATCATGTACAACAAATTTATCCGAAAAATATTAGTAAGAAAAACCGAACCATGACCATTATTATGGAAGAAAAGAGAGCAACTCTAGGCGTGGTTATTAATTATTAATGATTATTACATTCGATCTGAATGATTCAAAGGGGCATAGGCTATATTTGCAATTTAAACCCAATACAGCAATACTCCTCCCTATTTCATTTTGGAGACAAAACGTACATTTTACAGTCGTGGGAAGCTACGCTAGCCGAGATTTTTCCTTTGGCTGATCTTGTTGAATGCTGCACAGGCAAAAAACATGGTTAACTCTTATTTTTCTTTTTATTTCTGAAAAAAAAAAAGAAAGAATAATGGAAATGATGTTTGATTCTTACATCCCATAAATCTCTTGCATCAACCTCAGTTGTTGGGTCGAGTCCTATGTCTGACCAGTAAGCGGCGATGGTGGCTTCGGAGGATCCTCTGTTCCACAGAACAACTGCCACTCTATTCCCACTCAGAGCTCCTCCCCATACCTGCATTCATAATCGAATCAATTTGTTAATTTGAACCCTTTTGAGAAGCTATTTTTACTTATAAGCTAGATCATTCAAATCATGGTAGTAGAATAAGAGGGGGCCGTCTTAGGAAATGACTTAGTTGAACTTAAAAGACAGATGTCGCCGCTGCGAAGCGAGGGAGCAACTTGTCTGATTGTTCAGTACACTTATTTCCCTGTTGAGAATGAAATGAGGACAAGCCGGGGCCTCATTTCAAAGATATAAGCCTTATTGAATCGGGTTGTTACAACTTGCCTAAGTTTTTGCGATGGAGTCAAGCTGTCTTTGCAAAAAGGACAGATGTCAATCGCTTATTGAATCGCCCAAAAAAAGTGTCCTTTTTGTTTGTCTTTGCAAAGATATATGATCAATAAAAGTTGATTGAGTAGTTCACTCTGTTAAGTGTTAACCCATAGGGGATGGGGTGTGACATGTTCTAACCTCTAGGTCTCCGTCTTTCTTGATCTTCTTCCCTTGAACACCAAGTTTATCTGGCAGATGTGCCAAATAATTGTCAAAATTGATGTTTGATTTCTCAGACAAAGCAAAAGCAACAGACACTCACCCTGGTTTACTGCGATGACCTCTTCATTGCCTAGCAGTGCACGAGTTACATCGTTCATTGATCGAACATCGCAGCCGATCAAAAGAGGCGCCTAATGCCATAAAGATATATCAAGATCATTAATGCCAATTTTAGTATAACTTATCCTTGTTTTGTGGACTAGGTAGCTAGTGTTGTCACTTACTTTGATTAGCGCCCATATACTGAAATGCGATCGATATTCTTCGGTCGTCATGCCGCCGTTTCCAACTTCCAACATGTCCGGATCTGCAAAAATCATGCATCAGACCGGAAAAAAAAATGTCTGTCAACATATGGAAACAAATGTCGTATTAGTTTCTTAGTATCGGATGTCATGTGACAAGACTTAGGGGTCGATTGCAACGTTACCATTCCATCCGCCCGGTCCAGCGTACGATGCCCATTGGTCGTTGATATCCGCCCGAGAAGTCATGCTGTAAATAAAACAAAAGTTGCATTAGTTCATCTGGTAGATGCAGCTTCTGCTCTAACTCAGGTCTAGTTCTATTTGAACAGTAATTATGCATAATAAAAGATGATGAAACTAACCATTAAAATGGAGTAAAGAGGATAATGGAAAAGAGTCCAAATTTGTTAATTTCACCTGTCCCAGTTGTCCTGAATGTCTCCGGTTGTCCTCCAACTGTTCCCGACAGATTTGGCCCAAGTGGCAGGATCTTCTTGTCCCCTACAGTTTGAAGATACATAGCACGTGAGTTCTGGCCCATGAAAATTATGAGCAATTATTAGGAATTGAAATCCCAAATTTTGCCTGTCGGTAAACTTTGCACTAAAAAATTTTGAATCATAATAACCAAGATTACTCACCATTCACAAAGGGAGAAGAAGATGGACCTCCCAGAGTTTAGTAAAGCCTTTGCCATGACAGGGTATCTATTTCACCAACCCAAATTATCTCTCTCAGAAACATATAAAATTCATTTTTTTAGTTAAGTTTAAATTAAATTAACATAGAGTTGGAAAATAGGCATGTAAACGAGCCGAGACCTATCAGGGCTCGAGCTCGTTCAAGGTATATAGACGAGCTCGGGCTCGATTCAAGCTTTTAACACGATTACCGAGCTCAGCTCGTTTTAGAGCTTGAATCGAGCTCAGCTCATTCTGAAATCACTAAGCTCGCGAATTGATCGAGCTCGGTTCGTTTTCGAGCTCGTTCAGCAGGCTAGTATTAATATTTCTATTCGTTAAAGCAATAAACAGTCAAATCTTAAGATTGAAGAACGATTTCGAAAGAGCTTTATACCGAGCCGAGATTTGAGTAGCTCGCGAGCAGCTTGGTTCGTTTACATCTCTAGCGGAACTTTTAGATAATATTCAATTTAGCAAGTAGAAATTGTACCTTTGCTTAGGGCTGGTTCCATCATTGTTACAATTGTCATACTTCAAGTAATCTACTCCCTGTTTAGTTTGAAAATAAACTGATGCATTACATGATCAGCTGGCTTGATTCTTTCTTCATATCATGCAACTTCTCAAACATATAACATACATGCAAATAAATATACGAGACGTATTATTTACATTCCGCTTTTCGTTAATTTCGTTCAATCTTTATCTTTTATAATAAAATTTGACTCGAATATCGTTTTGATTTATAAAGATTACTAAACCAATCACATATCACTTGATAAAATCTTAATGCTTAATACAGAGACATTTAATACATCTTCTGTAGAGTAAATTAATATTGAAACATAAATAACCAACAAGTTTTTTCATGATACTTAAACCCTTGTTAAATAAGGGAAAAAATGGAATATTTATTTTGTTTTTTCCATAATTTTCACAGTTTACATAAAATCTTATGAAAAATCATTAGAAGATATTATACAATGAAGTGAAAGAGGCAACAAATTTTTTTAATCAAATATAATCTCCTTTAAAATATAGTTTAGAAACTAAGAGAAACCAATAAAAGAAATAATATGTATATCATTTTATATATAATAGTAATTTAATTGGTACCCATGAAGCAAAAGTTTTTGCATCTTGTTCTTCATGTCCTAGGGACCCTGGCATTTGTTTACTGCATGTCTGAATCCTGCAAATTATGTAAATGTTGCTGTCAAAAGAGTCCATGCGATATGATTCTTGATGTAAATTATCGGTGTCGGAAACAAAATTTACCCCGCGTCGGAGTAAACTCCCAGCATTAATCCTTTGCCGTGAACATAATCAGCCAATCCTTTGATTCCAGAGGGGAAGGTGGAGGCCTTTGGGACCAAATTCCCCTGAGAATCTCTGTTCTGTTCGGCCCAGCAATCATCTAAAATCACCAAGAAACTCGTGGTAAAATAAGTAACGTATCGATGGGTAATCGAAGATTGTCGTACCAAGGTTTATGTATTTGTATCCAAGTGCAGCAAGCCCAGTTGACACGATCGCGTCGGCTGTCGGAAGAAACATGTAACTTGTGATTGTTTTTAAGACAACAACATTTTTATGATCCGTTGTTGATTGAGATTCAAGAAATGGTGTACGTCACCTGTTTCTCTGATCAGTTTCTCCTCAATGTTGCACTGGAAATGGTTCCAGCTGTTCCATCTGATGGATGAAGATGATGTACAGAACCAAAATCTCATTATATTCAATGGCTATACATATCTTATATTATATAGAAAATATCAGATTTTAATTCTCAAATATGTCTGCTGCCTTGATGTTTCCTAAGCTTGACAGGCCGACAAGCGCAAACTCCGTAAAATTTGGAGATTGGCTCTCTGTTCTTGAATTTTAAAACTTTTTTGTTTGAAGGGTCAGATTTCAAACTAGCCCTTTTCTCCACTGAATTGGAAGGGGATGAATGAATCTTACCCCATCTGAGGAGTTAGTCCAAGCCCATTTTCCAAAAGCTTCTGTCGAACCTCTCCCTCCTCCCGATGTGGCTTGATCACGTGCCTCATCTCTCGAGCCGATGACACCGTCCCAATGCACCATAATGCAACAATCAAAAGCAATCCTCGTCCTTTCATCGAATACAGCGAACCATGATCATCAGCAAATCTCCCACCCATGTCTCCAATCGGTACAGAGAGAAAGACAAAAGTGTCACAATGATTTATAACTGACACAGAATACACCAAGCCGAAAAATTGATGAGGTTTCTTGCTCGAGCTGGATCACGAGTACGACGTCGAAAAGAACGCAAATTTCTTGCTACAATACACTAGCATACTTCCAATACTAGCAGACAAATATATGTATATATATATATATATATATATATATATATATATATACATATATATTTTATGAAATGATAGCTGTTTACACTTCGTAGTATCCAAATTGAGCTTGAACACCATTGAACCCGACGCTAATTTCTTGACTTTAGATCAGAAGGAACGTGGGAAAGCATTGATGTATAAGAGTCATGGTATTGCGTAGGGATGGATCGATCATTCGGGTATATCAGAAGATGGAGGTTGGGATAGCTGAGGTGTGAGTAATTAATGATCCATCGGTGGAATGCATGTGTGCGTGTTTTGCGCACGTACCAACAAGCACAAGCCAAGAAATCATGAAAACTCTTTACTATTTGTATGAGAGGCATGTGCGATGGGGTTTCTATTGGGAACGCCCACTGCACTTAGCCCCATCATCTGTCAACCTGGTGAATGCGATCCTGCCTCCGAGTACTATCTACTCGATGGTAGAATTGATGACACGTTTGTCGTCTGTTGATCAAATATTTCGAATAATTTGTTAATGAACTTGAAGGCACGTTTATAACGTTTTTTCTTTTAAGAAATATTTTCTCTCTCACTATGAAAAATCTGATCCAGTGAAGATATTCTGTATTTGTAGATGATTAAATCAAATCAGAATCCAACAAAAACAATACTATTTCTTGATCTAATTATATCATATATATATATATATAGAAACGAAAATTCGATTCACAACAGACGCGACTCTTTATCAAACATTGCACCCTTTCATGAAAACCAATCATGAAACAATGTGTTGCGTTGCTCCTTACGAATGATTGTGTGGTTTCTGAAGAGCTTTTGGGAGCCCCCATGAGGTGGTTCGGCCCTCGCGACCCCTGCAACCTGACCGAGCAAGTCGTTCCCCGTGATTTTCGTAACGGTACACATTGTTCGTTATCGACAAATTAAATAATTATAATTATGAAAATTGTTCTAACATTATCGCATGAGACTGATCCGATCAACAGTGGTCACCTTTGTTCGATCAATGTTGATCAGTCTTATATGACTACACATGAGATATTATACCCATCTGCTAGGATCGAATTTACCTCGTCAATTTAAATTTGTCGAGGAAAACTATGTTACATCGGGAGTAGTGCAGCCATAGCCATAAGATGTGGGCATGTCCCATATCTTGACCTTTGGTGTCACTGAGAGCAACTCCAACCTCACCAAAATGGTGTAAAGTTAATTGCTCTAACCAGCGTTATGTTTGACACCAAAATAGAGATTTGCTACAGTGTTGCACCAAATTTAGTGCAACACTGTAGCAATAGCGTTGTTTTTTTTCTTTTTCTTTTTTATTTTTGTAATTGTTTTTTATTGTAATTTTACTTAAACTCTAAATATTATATAATTAGTTTTATAATATAATTTAATTATAAAAATGTATTATTTCAAACAATAAATTTTAACAAAGTGATTTTAAAAAACTTGGATATTTTAATTTAATACATAATTAATAAAGATAATAGTATTATGTTAATAAATAATTTGTGATTCATTAATTAATATATTTAATTCATTAATATATATAATGAATTTTAATATAGAAATGATTTTAGATATTAGTGATATTTTAATTATTGTGTTTATAAATATTTTGTGAAATAAATTATTTGTTGTTAATAAAATAATAGAGAATATTCCGAGAATATTTTTTTTAATGTAGAATTTAGAGTTGATGGGTTAGAGATGGCCTGAACCAAGAAACCATTCATAATTTTGTTGTTACCTTGATTAATAAAAGTACAAGTTTAAAAAAAAATTGAGTTCAGAGCATAAATATTAGTCATTTTTTGGACTAATTGTCTTGTAGTCTTGTATGTATTATACTGTTGTTTAATATTTTAGTTTTTTTTTAATCTTTCATTGAATAGTTTATAATCATATTACTATGTTCAATGATCGATTTATGTTATTCTCATCAAAATCGTGTATTTAAATTACCAATATCATTGTTAAATTTCTATATTTATTTAGTTTAAAAAATCTTATGACATGTATTTAACAATGTAACTATGTTCGATGATCGATTTATGTTATTCTCATTCCAAAGTAGCTCTCTTGTGAGCCGATCTCATGAGTCTTTATCTGTAAGACGGGTCAACCATATCAACATTCACAATAAAAAAATAATACTCTTAACATAAAAAGTAATATTTTTTTATGAGTGACCCAAATAACAGACCCGTCTCATAAAATACGATCCGTGAAACTGTCTCACATAAATTTGTGCCCTCGTTCCATTGGAAAATGTGATATCTTTTCCACGTCCATGAACTGCTAGTTTGTTTTCTTCCTCCATTTGGTCACCGCAGCAGCTACGCAACGTAACCAAAATCAGCCTTCTTCTTTCGATTCACGCCTTGGGACCTTTCGCTCTATTAATGCTTTCGTGCTGCAATCAGCTTCTACGTGGCCACCTACACCTTCCCAAGTATTACTATTTTCAAGGTAAAAGTGCTAAATTCGCCGCAAAATTTACCAAAAAGCATGCATTTTTTGGTCGTGCGAAAATGGTTGGTCTATATTACGTCGGCAATGTTTATCTTTCTGTTCCGATATCATTAGATCATATAGTTCTCTCAAGTTTTTATAAAAGTTGACATATATGTTGAATATCATAGGAGTTAGGAATAAAAAAATCGAGCAATTATAAGAAGAAAAATACTTCAAATATAGTATAAAATATTGAGTTTTTGGAAAAAGAAAAAATGTTCATTTGCTTTCTTCTCAGAAAAAAAAAAAAATCTATGTTCTTTACTTAGCATATAATTGATTTAACACACTTTCATACAATTTTTATGTTGTCCGAGCCATAGGTTCGATCGATGCAATCATAATTCATTGCTTTTCGTGATTATTATTCATGCCTAGACCCAAGCTTGGTTCACATGCTGTCGATTCGATCCAGGGTTGGAATATGACGGTTTGAATGGTCGGGATTTACCTATCCTTCAACTGTATTGACATGATCAAAATCCAAATGGACAGTTTCGATTTCAGTTCCAAGTCGGACTTTAATTTTTAAAATATATAGAGGTTAAAATTGGATTTAGATATTAGCTGTGGCTGAAAAACGCAGCACATGAAATAATCAACTGATTATCTCGTTTCGTCTAACAATTTTTTAAATTTATCTGATACTGCGTGAGGTCAATCAGATGATCAACTGATGACGAATAGAACAATACCGAAAACTAACCCAACCAGCTACTCAACGTCCTCCTCCTGCTCCTCCTGAGCTGTCCAACCTGAGGCCTGCCCCGTGGGAATGGGGTGTCCACGAATAAACAAACCTTCGTCCGTCGCTAGCCCGCTGATGCCGCTAGCTCCCAACTAGAGCACAGCTCTGCTACAAGACCAGCAGCTCCCCGCTAGTGCCCAAATCTCGGAACAAGACTAGAACCTGTCAGATGCGACTGAAATGCTACGGAACTCTCTGAATTGGCGAGTCAAAATGAGGAAATCCGACCACTATTTATAGGCCATGTTCGGATCGTCCGAACCCTCTTCGGAACGTCCGAACTCTTACGTGTCCACTGGCTCTTGACAGCTCATGATCGGATCCTCCGATCATACACTTCGGACCGTCCGAACATGCACGTGTCCAGCTGCTCTTGACACCTCATGATCGGATCCACCGAACCCACCTCGGACCTTCCGAACTCTTCGGTGCTTCCGAACCATCTTCGGTCCGTCCGGTCATGACTCGGTCAAAATTACACATTAAACCTTCTTAATCACCATTACTCCGTTAATTACCCAATTTGGGATTCGGGCTACTACATTCTCCCCCCCTTAAAAACGATTTCGTCCTCGAAATCAAGCTTAGAGAATGAACAAAACGAAAATAACAACATCATTACCCTCCAAATCTAAGGGACAACCCATCACTAGACGCTTGGCTAAAACCGAATGACCCATCGGAGTAGAAACGGAAAGAATGACATCTAGAGAAACATGCGGTAACTTATGACGCTTAACAGATCGTCCTGGTCACCCCAACGACCTACACTTCCCTGACTACTCTCATCACCAAAGTGGTCAGCCATTGCTACAACATAGAATAGGGAAACTAGTAAATTGGTCAACGGAAATCCCAAAACAGAATCTATATCCCAAAATCGTACGCATGCTCTGATACCATAAATGTAGTGACCCGTTCCAGGATCACCTACTAAGCAAGAACTTAAGCATGCACTTTACTTAATAACAGTAATCAGAGATAACAGCGGAAATAGTCAACAAACTATAAATATACAATCCAATCGAAGTCTATAATAACTCAACTAAAAAATACAAGTACAACCATATCGAATAGAACAATACCGAAAACTAACCCAACCAGCTACTCAACGTCCTCCTCCTGCTCCTCCTGAGCTGTCCAACCTGAGGCCTGCCCCGTGGGAATGGGGTGTCCACGAATAAACAAACCGAGGACGTGAGCGATAAGAACGCCCAGTACAAAAGTATGAGTATACAGACCTATATGAAATGCACATGCTATGATCATGATACCGGGGTAGTCAAGAAACAGGAATCACAAAAGGATCTCAACAATGCTCAGTCTAGAGGCGCCAAGTGGATAGTGCCGCGCGGTCCAACCTCTGGGTCACTGCATCCACTACAAGACAGACGTGGACCTAAAATGTCCCGGACCACCGAAGCCCTCCCGACCCGTCGGCCACTGTGTACTCTCGGTGTCCATGCGTCCACAAGACAGGGCTGAGCGGCCCCAAGATATAGCTTATCTCGAAAGAGATACAGCTCAACAGTAAAGGCTATCTCGAAGAAGATACGGCTCAACATGAAATGCAACGTGCAGTAATAAACGTGACATAATAGCATGCGTCATATGACATATATCAATGCACCACATAATCATGCAACACATATAAGAATGTATACTCAACCAGGATATCTCGGATAGTACTTTCGTACCTCTATCACAGTAATCCTAATCCACTGGAACCACCAGACAACAGGTCTAAACCAAGCCTAATCATCAAGTGAAAACCATCACTAAACTTATCTACCAGACTTAACTAGATAATCCTGAGATAAATACTGATAAAATTCCAAACCTTCGTCCGTCGCTAGCCCGCTGATGCCGCTAGCTCCCAACTAGAGCACAGCTCTGCTACAAGACCAGCAGCTCCCCGCTAGTGCCCAAATCTCGCGAAAGACTAGAACCTGTCAGATGACGACTTGAAATGCTACGGAACTCTCTGAATTGGCGAGTCCAAAATGAGGAGGAAATCCGAACCACTATTTATTAGGGCCATGTTGATCGTTCCGACCCTCTTCGGAACGTCCCGAACTCTTACGTGTCCCACTGGCCTCTTTTGACAGCTCATGATCGGCTCCTCCGATCATACCACTTCGGACCGTTCACGAACATGCACGTTCCAGCTGCTCTTGACACCTCATGATCGGATCCACCGAACCCCACCTCTGACCTTCCGAACTCTTCGGGTGCTTCCGAACCATCTTCGGTCCGTCCGGTCATTGACTCGGGTCAAAATTACACATTAACCTTCTTAATCACCCTTACTCCGTTAATTACCCAATTTGGGATTCGGGGCTACTACAGATGATCTCGTATAAAAAGTGCACAACATCAGGTGATGTATTTCAACTACAGCAGATGATCTAAATCGGTTAAAATTAGATGCACTTCTCTTGTTATTTATCATAATTAAAAAATAATAATAATAAACTAACTTAAAAACTTATCATCTCAAGTTTAAAGCTTACATGGTATTTTTATGTTCAATTTATTGTAATTATTAATATATTTAAGTGAAAAACTAAACAATTATTTTATTTTTATATTAGTTTTTGTAATTAATTTTTTAAAATATCAATTTCTGGTGACGTTGCTAGGGTCTCAGGACTCCAGAATCCAGGAAAATGCCATTACCGCCTTACTCAACCTTTCCTTGTACGAGAACAACAAGATAATTGATTATGGCAGCTGGTTCAATCGATAACATAGTATGTGGGGTCCTTAGCTCCTAATCGTTATTACAATGCAATCTGATTAGGGTTAATTAATCACAGCGGAAAACGAGTTTAAATTTTCGTTACAATGAGCCCAAGTCATTTTTATTTTAATACTAAAAATAGTATCTCATCTCACGTCATAATCATGCCCACACGTAATCACAACCAATCATATACAAACATCTCATATCCTCGGGACATGCCCCGATATATAGATACATATACATATATACTGGGAACAAGACATAAACATAAACCTCAGCCCAAGCTGTGGCTCTCACCAGAAGTACCCTCTCCGGTCTCCTGATATCCTGGAGTACCTGCCATTATCCACACACAAAGACAACAACAGCCCCCCTTGAGGGTGAGCAAAGCTCCGTATGGAACAACCAATCATATATACCACAGATATCTAAACAATGACATATGATATGCAATTCATGTATGTCGTGGAGGTATCAGGTCAAATGACCATCCACTGAGCACATGTCAGAATCAATCGAATCGCTATCAAATCAAATCAATGCTCGAGCTGACACACCGGCCGATATGGGAATACACGTATGATAGCGTCGGCAACGCGCCATCAAAACACACATCTCATATCCAATCATATGGGGCCACAATTGTCTATGCTTTACGGGTCATATAATACCGGCATAGCGATTGTGTTCACAAACCCCGGAATCCAATCCAATCATATCAAGGTATCCAAGGATCATAGCTCAACGTGCATGTCATGTATCGATGTATGCATAAAATGATGTGTGTTAACAAAACATTTATTTTATACATCGATATCTCAATCTCAATGTCATGTATGCCACATCAAATCAACAAATAGGCATATAGACACATATTCCAATCCAATCAATCCAATCATATATCATATAATACAGATACCTGTCGTATGTTACCCGGTCGCAACATACCTCAATTCTTCGTTTCCAGTTGATGTAGCTTTAAGATTTCAGTATAGAAACTCTATCTACATCAATAACATATTCATTCTAATCAATAACATACTTCAAAATCATTAAGATGAGTCTCAAATATTATTTGAAACTTCAAAAATTCATATCAAATCATAATCATATCATAATTCAATTCCGACTTCGAATATAAGTTTCTCGTCGGTTATTCTACTACATACAGGAAATTCAACTTCAAATACATGCTATTCCAGCACTTTGATATTTAGAGCTGCTGGAACCGGAAGAAAATTACCTCAGTCAGAAGCCCTCGACGCGACGATCACAAATATATAATTTGTTTCGCGTTTAGACAGCGTCTCGAAGTCGAATCGGACGAAGAAAATCGAAATTTTCTCGAAGCTACGGTGAAGAAATGAAGAAAGAATAAAGCAAAAGCCTCGTTCTTATCACCACCGTTCTCGCGCTCGGGCGGTAGAATTCTCGCGCCCGAGCGCGAGACATTCTGCCCCCGAGAAACATTTGTGCCGCGCTCGAGCGGTCGAAAGCTACCGCTCGGGCACGGGGTGTTCTGCCCGAACACTTAGATTTTCTACCTTGGCGCTCGGGCGGTCATTTTCTACTGCCCGGGCGCCACATGTTCTGTACAAATTTTAAGTTTGTACTAAATTGGCGTCCGGCCTCTCCAATCGAGCTCTTACAACGTCAATTCATATTCAATATTCATTTTCTCAATTTCATTGTCATAATCTATATCAAATACATAATCACATGACAATTTCATTAATTATCGATAATCACCACAGGATTTACGATAATACGATACACGGTCCTTACATTTCTTCCTGTGACGTCCCGAAATTTGAGGTCCACATGAACCACGTGCGTGCAAGTTGTTAAATTTCTTATGTATTTTTCTAAATGGTTTTAATGCATGTTTATTTCATTAAATTGGGTTTTAATTCATGATTTATGAATTTACATTATTTTAAATTATAATATGTTAAATTGATTCACGTTTAAACGTTTTTCTTGAGTTTTATGTTCAGGCGATTATCCGAGGCGGGATCGAGTAAAAGAGACCGGCGACGATTTTGACAATTTTAAAATGTGGTATTTAATTTTAAATTAAGTTAGGGGCATTATAAATGATTTATTGAGAGCTTAGTATTTTAAAAGCCTAATTTATTGATTTATATGATTTTATGATTTTTAAGACTTTTAAAGATGTAGCACTTGTGTGCATTATTTTACTTTGGGGTATTAGCATTTTAATTATCTTGTGATTGGTTATTATTTATTTAATTAACCTAATTAGCTCTAATTACCCTATTTGTAAACCCAAACACACGCACACACACCACTAACACACACACATTCACGTAAACACCCACACACATTACAATTCAAAATTTCATTTTGAGAGGAGAATCTTAGGGTTCTTAGGGAAAGAAGCAGCCGCCCCCTTCTCCAAAATTTTCCAGCAACTTTTCTTTAATTTCATCTCAAGATTTTAGTGTCACAATTGTCCCGGATCAACCTCGCTTCCATCTCCGCTTCGGTGACGCCGTTTCGGTAACGTTTGATATCATAAGGCACGTATATTCTGTTCTTTCTGCATCGATCTTGTCATATTATGTGTTGTGTTATTTTTATGCGTAAAAATTCATGTGTGACATTCGTCGTTTGAGCGGAAAATGATTTGAGTGCGTTTTGAAATACTTTTTAGATCTGAAAACTCGTAACTTACTGTTCTGTTGAAAACTGCGATTTTGTCGTCGGGATTTTGAGAAAACTTCCAACTAAAAAATTGTAGAACTTTTCGATGCCTTCGATTTGATATAAAATTCGAGATTTTTGGATGAAAATTGAGTGAGTTATGGCGTTTTTCGTGGGACTGCTCAAACTGCGTTTTCAGAAAATTATGTATTGATGTGTTCTTGAGATTTTAATGGTTGCAGGCTTCGTTGGGGATCGACGGGTGATCGTTGCTGCGCCTAGGTATGCTTAGCATGATGTTGGGTTGTTATTTGATAGGCCGTTTAGTGTCTATAGGCACTCGACCACATTAAAGTCGTAGGAAACGTTTCGGTGTCAATTGCCACGTCTTTTTGAATTGTATGTGTCGTAGGGTGAACATCGCTGCTTTGGGTGTTTGTACGATTTTGGTTTGATGTTATGGCATGCTAGGATGGGTCTCGAGGTGTCGATTCATGGTCCATACAATTGAGTCTAGATTGATAAGTATTGCATGTATTGAAATTTCGTGAGTTTGCACTGCCCGCAGGTACACGGACCCAGACACGGACCTTGGCACGGGGTCCGTGCCTTCATTTTCTCCTTGGAGCATTTTTACCGAGACTACACGGACCCATGCACGGGGTCCGTGTACTTTCCTTTTGTTGGTACAGTCTTTGCGCACACACACGGACCCATACACTTACCCGGACCCGGGGTCCGTGTACTTCATGTTTTGGAAAAATTTTATAGTACGCTTTGATGTTTGATGTCATGGTTTAGTACAATGATATACAAAGTCGAGTCATGGGAATTTTATAACTTCCTAAGGAATGGAATTAACTTTTAAGTGAGCATGATTACCTACGTCTAAGTATGCAAGTTAAGCATGTCAATTCTTGATCAGTATGTGCAGCAACGGCCCCGATCGAAGTCTAACGAATCCCTCAACGCCAAATAAGTATGTTGACGTGCAAGAAAATATTTTAAGTTTTTGAGGTATGCTAAATGTCTTGTGACCAAATTATGAATGGGTTTGGAAGTCGGTGAACGTGGTCGAGGACCTCTCCACCCCGTTAAATTATGAACGGGTTAGATCGTGGTTGGAAAGCGTTAAATTATGAACGGGGACCAACCAGCCCGTTAAACTATGAACGGGGATCTCATGTATGTGGCAATGGATACGTCCCTCTCAGCCCAGTACTGTGGTTTGTCTGATCAGGCGTTTATTATATATGGGTCACTTGCTTTGAAACATCCTCTACGCAAAAATGATGAAGTTATGTATGTTCAAGTATGCAGTATGTTTACGAAAGTTTATGTTGATGGCACGTCTAGTTATGTACGTATGTATGTTCAAGCTTATTATGCAAGTTCAAGTTTCAAGTTATGTATGTCCTATTTTAAAGTTGCATGCGATTTTATTACGTAGTACTCGTTATTCCAGTTTATACGTGTTGAGTTTTTAGACTCACTAGACTTGATCGATGCAGGTGACTATGTTGAGGAGACAGGAGGTGGTGACCAAGGGGCAGGCTTGGACTGAGTGGCAGGCTAGACCCGAGGACCGCAATGTTTACGTTTTATGCGAAGTTTAGAAATACTCTGATTTTTAAATATCTGGATGCGAAATATTTTGAGACAGTTTCTTTTAGCCAAATTTTTATTGGTGACGAATGATTATGAGATCTATTTTTAAGAATGTTGAGTGACGACCGTATGAATGTTTACATTCAAGAAAATTTTTAATTTTTCCGCAAATGTTGAGTATGAAAAGTACGGTACGTTACACTTCCCCTCTTAAAAGATTTCGTCCTCGAAATCTCAAACATCTCTATATACATAACATTGGTAAACATATATTTATGTCACCAGTTATAGTACATATCAAAACTAAAATCAGAATAAGGATAAGAATACATCGAATACAATGGAACAGATGGATTAGCATCAAATAAATGCGGATATGCATCTCGCATTTTGCTTTCCAACTCCCACGTCGATTCTTCAACACCATGTCGTGTCCATTGCACCCGTACCAGAGGAATCGATTTATTTCTCAATATCTTCTCCTTTCGATCCATAATGCGAATAGGTTGTTCAACATAGGAAAGAGAAGGATCCAATTCAACCTCATCAGGCGCAAGCACATGTGATGGATCAGGTTCATATTTCCTCAACATAGAAACATGAAACACATCATGAATAGCAGATAGAGCTGGTGGTAATGCCAATCGATACGCAAGATCACCAACTCGATCGAGAATCTCGTATGGACCAACATATCGAGGAGATAACTTCCCTCGCATGCCAAATCGAACAGTGCCTCTAAAGGGATATATTTTCAAAAACACTCTGTCACCTTTCTGGAATTCCAGGGGTCGTCTTCGTTTATTCGCATAACTCGTTTGACGATCCTGAGCAGCTTTCATCCGCTGCCGAATCAACTGAACCTTATCGTTCATTTCCTGTATCATTTCAGGTCCAGTCAATTGTCTCTCACCAATCTCATCCCAGAATAACGATGATCTACATCGTCTCCCATATAGAGCTTCAAATGGTGCCATACCGATACTCGTCTGAAAGCTATTATTATAAGAAAATTCAACCAATGGTAAGGCATCTTGCCATCCCATTCTGAAATCCATCACAATCGCACGCAACATATCCTCTAAAGTTTGAATCGTACGCTCAGTCTGGCCATCAGTTTGAGGATGATAAGCAGTACTCATAGCCAAACGCGTACCCATCGCTTCCTGAAAACTACCCCAGAATTTAGAAGCAAACCTGGGATCACGATCAGATACAATCGATACTGGCACACCGTGCAGTCTCACAACAATTTCAATGTATAAACGGGCCATTCTCTTATAAGGATAAGTCCGTTCATACGGAATAAAATGCGCAGATTTCGAAAGCCGATCAATAATCACCCAAATAGCATCACAGCCCTTGGGCGAACGAGGTAAATGAGTCACAAAATCCATAGCAATATGTTCCCAATTCCATTTCGGGATTTCAAGACTATGGAGCAATCCTACAGATTTCATTCTCTCGGCTTTCACTTGCTGGCAGACAAGACATTTCGAAATAAACTCAGCAATGTTCTTCTTCATACGTTTCCACCAGAATTGAGGTCTCAGTGTCAAATACATCTTTCGACCTCCAGGGTGAATACTGTATTTGCTACAATGTGCTTCTCGAAGAAGGGCAGATCTCAAATCAGAGTCGTCAGGAACTACCAGCCGACCATTAAGTCGTAAAGAAACATCAGAAGAAATCTGAAATCCAGACTGATGTCCAGCAGATACAAGTTCTTTCGACTTTTGAATCTGAGCATCGCTTCGTTGGGCCTTTCGTATTTTAGATATCAAATTCGGCTTAATTTGCAATGCAGAGACACTGACAGAATTCCAATTCGAGTGAAAAGTCCAGCCAGAAATACAAATATCCTCGTGTACTTTGGCGACATTGACAGAAGCTAAAACAGAGTCATGAACTTTACGGCTCAGGGCATCCGCAGTAACATTCACCGATCCAGGGTGACATTGAATCTCACAATCAAAATCCTTCAGGGGATCCATCCACCTGCGTTGCCTCATATTCAAATCAGATTGAGAAAAGAGATACTTCAGACTCTTATGGTCCAAATAGATAACAAACTTTTCTCCATACAAATAATGGCGCCAAATCTTTAAAGCGAACACAATGGCGGCCAATTCGAGATCATGAACAGGATAACGAGTTTCATGATATTTCAATTGACGAGACGCATAAGCAACCACTTTGCCATGTTGCATCAGAACACAGCCCAAACCTTTGCCAGACGCATCTGTACACACCACAAATCCTCCGGTACCTGAGGGAATAGTAAGCACAGGTGCTGTGGTCAATCTCGTCTTCAATTCAAGAAAACTAGCTTCACATTCATCTGACCAAATGAATCTCTGATTCTTCTGTGTCAGTTGAGTAATAGGTTTAGCTATCTTCGAAAATCCTTCAATAAAACGACGATAATATCCAGCTAAACCCATGAAGCTACGGATCTCAGGAACATTCGTAGGTCTTGGCCAATTCAATACAGCTTCGACCTTCGCAGGATCAACAGATATGCCATGTCTCGAAATGACGTGGCCCAGAAATACCACTTTGTCCATCCAGAATTCACATTTGGACAATTTGGCATACAAATGACTAGTACGAAGGGTTTGAAGTACCATGTTCAGCATGCTCCTTTTTCGATTTCGAATAGACAAGAATATCATCGATAAATACAATAACAAATCGGTCTAGATAATCTCGAAAGACCCGATTCATTAAATCCATAAAAATACCAGGAGCATTTGTAAGACTAAAAAGGCATAACCAAGAATTCATAATGGCCATACCTCGTACGAAAAGCAGTTTTGGGCACATCTTCGTCTCGAACTCGTACTTGATGATACCCAGAACGAAGATCAATCTTCGAGTAAACAGAAGTATCCTGAAGCTGATCAAATAAATCATCAATACGCGGAAGTGGGTACTTATTTTTCACAGTAGCCCGATTCAGCTGCCTATAATCGATACACATTCACTTCGTACCATCTTTCTTTCGAACAAATAATACTGGAGCTCCCCAAGGTGATACACTCGGTCGAATATATCCCTTATCGAGAAGATCCTGTAATTGTTCTTTCAATTCTTTCAATTCCAGGGGTGCCATGCGATAAGGAGCTTTAGAAATAGGTTCAGTCCCCGGCACAAGATCAATACTAAACTCAACTTCTCGATGAGGAGGAAAATCAGGAATCTCATCGGGAAATACATCCAAGAATTCTTTCGCAACTGGAATCTCAGATAAAGAAGACTCCCTCTTCGAAATATCAATAGCGTAGATAAGATAACCTTCATCTCCGCTAGTCAACAATCGAGACATTTCCAAGGAAGATACCAATGGAATTTTGGCTTGGGAACCCTTGCCATAAAAATTCCACTTGGGTCCATCAATCGGTCGAAATCGAACTACTCCATGACAACAATCAACAGTAGCTCGATTTGTCGTCAAGATATCCATGCCAACAATACAATCAAAGTCATGCATAGGGAGCACAATCAAATTCAGAAATACCACATTATCCTCATAGATGAGTACACAATTATGCACAACTTTCTCAGACTGAATAATCTTTCCTGCTGGCGTGGCTATCGACAAAGTATCATACAACGGGGTACACTCAATATCGTGAGATGCAACAAATGCATGAGATATAAATGAATGAGATGCTCCTGTATCAAATAAAACACGTGCAGGATAATCGCAAAGCGTGCAAATACCTGCAATCACGCCACCAGGAGCTTCTCTCTCCTGATCCTCAGTCATGGCGTACACTCTCACTTGAGGAGGAACTTGGGCACTCTGACCACCCGGTCCTCGATATCGTGGGACACTTGACTGCTGAAAAAAAAGAACAGGAACAGTAGGTCTCATCATACCAGGGCCACCTCTAAATCCTGGCTGGGGTTGAGCAGAAGTCGTACCCCTGTTTGGACATACTCGAGAGAAATGGCCTTCCTGCCCACACTGATAGCAAGTACCAAACATACCTCGACACTGCTCGATAGTATGTTTACCTCCACAATGGCTACAATAGGGAGCAATCACATGACTCCCTCTCTGTGATCCGCTAGAGCTCGAAGAAGAAGAAGAAGCAGAGCCAGTCTTCTTGAACTTCTTACCTCTCGGTCGCAAAGCAGACTGCTGAGCTGACACCGGTGGTGGAGGAGTATACTGTGGACCTCCCCGCCTGAGTCCAGCCTCGGCTGCCTTAGCTCGTTCAACTGCCTCTGCGTAGCTAGTAGGCAATCCAGAAACAACATAGGTATACAAAGTAGGATGTAAACCATTTACAAACCTGTTATATTTTGCCCTCGCATTCCTAGCTACGTGAGGTGCATACTTCAGTAAAGTAGAAAACTTCGAAGCATACTCTACAACAGACATCGTTCCTTGCTGCAGATTATTAAATTCATTCTCCTGAGCAGTATAATAAGAAGGAGGAGAATATTGCTCCAGAAATTGGGCCTTGAAGACATCCCATGTGACTTTAGTCCCGGCCTCTTTCAATCCAATCTCAGCGGCTTCCCACCAAGATTTAGCTCGGTCTTTCAACTGATACAAAGCAAGTTTCAGTCTCCGAGCCTTGGAATACTCCACAATATTAAACAAATGCTCGATATCCTTCAACCAGGCCTCAGTTCTTTCAGCACTCTCGGTGCCAAAGAACCTCGGTGGTTTCAGATCCTGGAATCGAACCATCACAACATCCATGGACAACCCTTCAAATTGCCCAACAATCCTCTCAGTACTGCTACTCGCAGTTTCATTTGTGTGATCCATCTACAAATCAAAAGATTAATATCACAATTTCATATCAATTTCATAATCTCATCATCTCATCTCATCAATCTCATCAGATATTTACTCAAATCAAATCACATAAGAGCAAGTAATAAAAATAAGTCAAACACATACGCACAATTCATTTGTGCCTATTCAAGTGTACACAAGACTCAATAGAGCATTCCCAGCTTTGCTCTGATACCATCTATTGTGGGGCCCTTAGCTCCTAATCATTATTACAATGCAATCTGATTAGGGTTAATTAATCACAGCGAAAAATGAGTTTAAATTTTCTTTACAATGAGCCCAAGTCATTTTTATTTTAATACTAAAAATAGTATCTCATCTCACGTCATAATCATGCCCACACGTAATCACAACCAATCACATACAAACATCTCATATCCTCAGGACATGCCCCGGTATATAGATACATATACATATATACTGGGAACAAGACATAAACATAAACCTCAGCCCAGGCTGTGGCTCCCACCAGAAGTACCCTCTCCGGTCTCCTGATATCCTGGAGTACCTGTCATTGTCCACACACAAAGACAACAACAGCCCCCCTTGGGGGTGAGCAAAGCTCCGTATGGAACAACCAATCATATATACCACAGATATCTAAACAATGACATATGGTATGCAATGCATGTATGTCGTGGAGGTATCAGGTCAAATGCCCATCCACTGAGCACATGTCAGAATCAATCGAATCGCTATCAAATCAAATCAATGCTCGAGCTGACACACCGGCCGATATGGGAATACACGTATGATAGCGTCGGCAAAGCGCCTTCAAAACCCACATCTCATATCCAATCATATGGGGCCACAATTATCTATGCTTTACGGGTCATATAATACCGGCATAGCGATTGTGTTCACAAACCCCGGAATCCAATCCAATCATATCAAGGTATCCAAGGATCATAGCTCAACGTGCATGTCATGTATCGATGTATGCATAAAATGATGTGTGTTAACAAAACATTTATTTTATACATCGATATCTCAATCTCAATGTCATGTATGCCACATCAAATCAACAAATTGGCATATAGACACATATTCCAATCCAATCAATCCAATCATATATCATATAATACAGATACCTGTCGTATGTTATCCGGTCGCAACATACCTCAATTCTTCGTTTCCAGTTGATGTAGCTTTAAGATTTCAGTATAGAAACTCTATCTACATCAATAACATACTCATTCTAATCAATAACATACTTCAAAATCATTAATATGAGTTTCAAATATTATTTGAAACTTCAAAAATTCATATCAAATCATAATCATATCATAATTCAATTCCGACTTCGAATATAAGTTTCTCGTCGGTTATTCTACTACATACAGGAAATTCAACTTCAAATACATGCTATTCCAGCACTTTGATATTTAGAGCTGCTGGAACCGGCACAAATATATAATTTGTTTCGCGTTTAGACAGCGTTTCGAAGTCGAATCGGACGAAGAAAATCGGAATTTTCTCGAAGTCCCTAAAAGATACGGTGAAGAAATGAAGAAAGAATAAAGCAAAAGCCTCGTTCTTATCACCACCGTTCTCGCGCTCGGGCGGTAGAATTCTCGCGCCCGAGCGCGAGACATTCTGCCCCCGAGAAACATTTGTGCCGCGCTCGAGCGGTCGAAAGCTACCGCTCGGGCGCGGGGTGTTCTGCCCGAACACTTATATTTTCTACCTTGGCGCTCGGGCGGTCATTTTCTACCGTCCGGGCGCCACATGTTCTGTACAAATTTTAAGTTTGTACTAAATTGGCGTCCGGCCTCTCCAATCGAGCTCTTACAACATCAATTCATATTCAATATTCATTTTCTCAATTTCATTGTCATAATCTACATCAAATATATAATCACATGACAATTTCATTAATTATCGATAATCACCACAGGATTTACTGATAATAAGATACACGGTCCTTACATAGTAGACGTCCTATACTCTGGGAAAACAATGGAGGCAAAAGAAGGGTCACTAAAAGCTAGACGAAATTAGGCCGATGCTCTGCTTAGAATTCTGTGGAAATCACGGGATATAAATGACTGAACCAAATGATTATGATAAAAAATTCGAGGCAAGAGTTTGATTATTTTTTTTAATTTTAAAACGATATTGTCCAGCCCTAGTGCTCATGATTGTTAGTAATTCCTTTTTTAAGATACATCGACTACAGCTGCTAAAATAGTAGCACTATAAATTTTAAAATCAAATGAGCTTGAAAATGTTTATAATATTATCAAGATGATATGCAAACTTTTCAATTTCGAATTCTAAGCGTTAAAATAAAAATATAATTCCAAGAGTTTAAATCTTCAAAAATTTGGATTTAAGCGCAAATAATAGAAACACTCAAAATTAGAAGACAACTCTCGAATTTAATTCCAAAATTCGAATTTAAGCATATAACTTTAGAAAATCTAAACTCAAGATTTTATATCTTAAAAATTCGCACCTCTTCAACCAATTCATTGATTCATGAAGACGTCCGTCTTTTGATTCAAAGGTTTTCATTTTCTATAAATAAGACCTTATTCATTTGCATTCAATACATCATTTTCTTTTCTTTTTCTTTCTCTCTAAGTTTACTGCCACATGACGCAAGTGAGAAAGAAACTTGATACAAAATTACGTTACAGAGTTGAAAAGGTGAAAGGGCAGCCGAGCGGAGTTTAGCTTAGCCGAGCCGAGACTGGACAGCTGAGTGGAGCCGAATCTAATGAGGTGATCCATGCGAGACCAGTCGAGCCAACCGAGCCAGGCGAACCGAGCCGAACTCAGTCGATCCGAGCTGAGTTGAGCCATCGTGCCGAACTCATTCGAGCCGATCGGAGCGAGCTAAGCTGGAAGCCATGTTGTTCTCCCTCAATCATTTAGTGTTACGGATATTTAGGCCACATATATGGGTGGCATATATTTGCATATATTTGATTTCCTTAAATTAGGCTAGATATATGGGTGGCATATATTTTGATAGGATTTTTCGGCTTTCTAGCATGTATAAATATTGATAACAATGAATGAGAAAAACCAACACAGATTATCTAAAATAACATGGTATCAGAGCCAAATTAAATCCAAATCATGTTTCTATGCTGAGGAAATATGAACCAGATCCATCGCATGTGCTTGCACCTGACGAGGTTGAACTGGATCCTTCTCTTTCCTATGTTGAACAACCTGTTCGCATTATGGATCGAAAGGAAAAATATTGAGAAATAAATCGATTCCTCTGGTACGAGTGCAATGGACACGACATGGTGTGGAAGAATCAACGTGGGAATTGGAGAGCAAGATGCGAGATTCATATCCGCATTTGTTTGATTCTATGACGTCTGTTCCATTGTATTCGATGTATTCTGATCCTTTTATTGAGATGTTTGAGATTTCGAGGACGAAATCTTTTAAGAGGGGGAGAAATGTAAGGGCCGTGTATCGAATTATCGTAAATTTTATGTCGCTTATCGATAATTAATGAAATTGTCACGGGATTATGTATTTAATGTATATCGTGACAATAAATTGAGAAATGAGATTGAATATGAATTGACGTTGTAAGAGCTTGATTGGAGAGGCCGGACGCCAATTAAGTACCAAACCAATAATTTGTACAAAACATGTGGCGCCCGAGCGGTAGAAAATTACCGCCCGAGCGCCAGGGTATATGGAATGTGTGTTTGGGCAGAATACTTCGCGCCCGAGCGGTAGTTTGTGACCACCCGAGCGTGAAGCGAGTGGCATGGGACAGAACATGCCGCGCCCGAGCGGTAAATTGTGACCGCTCGAGCGCGGTACAAGCAACACTCGAGGACAGAATGTCTCGCGCTCGGGCGCGAGAATTCTACCGCCCGAGCGCGAGAGCGGTGGGGATAAGAATCCCTTCTTTTCTCTTTCCTTCGCCATTTCTTATACGATAACTACGAGGGAAAGTTAGAGATTTCGATTTCTTTCGTCCGAATCGACTTCAAAACCCTGTCTAAACGCGAAACAAATTATATATTTGTGATCGTCGCGTCAAGGGCTTCTGACTGAGGTAATTTTCTTCTAGTTTCAGCAGCCTTAAATATCAAAGTGCTGGAATATCATGTATTTGAAGTTGAATTTCTGATATGTAGTAGAATAACCGACAAGAAACTTATATTCGAAGTCGGAATTGAATTATGATAAGATTTGAATTTGATATGAATTATTGAAGTTTCAAATGATATTTGAAACTCATATTAATAATTTTGGAGTATGTTATTGATTGGAATGAATATGTTATCGATGTAGATAAAGTGTAATATCAATATCTTCAGGCTACATCAACTGGAACGAAGAATTGAGGTATGTTGCGACCGAGTAACATACGACATGTATCTGTATTATATGATATATATGTCGGTTGGATTGGATTGATTGGATTGGAATACGTGTCTATGTGCCTATTTGATGATTTGATGTGGCATACATGACATTGAGATTGAGATATCGATGTATAAAATAAATATTTTGTTAACACACATCATTTTATGCATACATCGATACATGACATGCACGTTGAGCTATGATCCTTGGATACCTTGATATGATTGGATTGGATTCCGGGGTTTGTGAACACAATTGCTATGCCGGTATTATATGACCCGTAAAGCATAGACAATTGTGGCCCCATATGATTGGATATGAGATGTGGGTTTTGATGGCGCGTTGCCGACGCTATCATACGTGTATTCCCATATCGGCCGGTGTGCCAGCTCGAGAATTGATTTGATTTGATAGCGATTCTATTGATTCTGACATGTGCTCAGTGGATGGACATTTGACCTGATACCTCCACGACATACATGCATTGCATACCATATATCATTGTTTAGATATCTGTGGTATATATGATTGGTTGTTCCATACGGAGCTTTGCTCACCCCCAAAGGGGGCTGTTGTTGTCTTTGTGTGTGGACAATGGCAGGTACTCCAGGATATCAGGAGACCGGAGAGGGTACTTCTGGTGGGAGCCACAGCTTGGGCTGAGGTTTATGTTTATGTCTTGTTCCCTCTATATATATGTATATGTATCTATATACCGAGGCATGTCCCGATGATATGAGATGTTTGTATATGATTGGTTTTGATTACGTGTGGGCGTGTTTTATGAGTTGAGATTAAATACTATTTTTAGTATTATAAATCTAGAAGAAATGTTTTGGGCTCGTTGTAAAGAAATTTTAAACTCGTTTTCCGCTGTGATTAATTAACCCTAATCAGAATACATTGTAATAACGATTAGGAGTTAAGGGCCCCACATCGTGCCTATCGACTTGCTTTACCGCCTTCATTATCTGGGATACATGATGTTTTTCATGTATCGTTATTAAGGAAATACCTTCCTGATGCTTCACATGCTATTCGCCAGACGAGGTCGAATTGGATGAGACGTTGAGCTATATTGAAAAACCGATTCAGATTATTGATCGTAAAGAAAAACAGCTCAGAACGAAGACCATTCCACTTGTGAAAGTTCAATGGACTCGTCATGGCACTGAAGAAGCAACCTGGGAAACTGAATCAGATATGAGACATGAATTTCCAGAGTTATTCCACTTATGTGAGTTTACTATTTCAGTTTATGTTATTACTGATTTGATTGCCTGTGATATGATTGCTTGAGATTTCGAGGACGAAATCATGTCTCAGAGGGGGAGAATTGTAAGGCCCGAGATTATATCATTTTAATCCAAGATTATTTAATTTATGAATTTTGGAATGATAAATTAAATTCCATGATTTTTGTAATTAATTAGGATTGAAATGGAATTAAAAAGAGTTTTGAGGACCAAATTGCAAATAGTGAAGAATTCAAGGGCTAAAGTGCAATTATGACTTGTGTGGACACTTGTCACACATGCAATTTGTTATATATATAATGTATATTCTTCATTCCTTCGAGACCAGTAGCAAGAATCGAAATTTCCCCTACAAATTCTCTCAAGTTCCTTCAAGTTTTGAATTGTGAGTTTGTTTGACTCGTTTACCAGAATTTAAATCTGAGTACGGCACCATGTTCCTAGCAACGACAGCTACAACAGGACGTAAGTTTTGTTACGTTTTGTTAAGATTTGAAATTATGCTATGTCCAGAATCAGATACGATTCATATATGGTGTTCTTTACATAGTAGACATCATAGAATCGAAGTCAGATTAAGAAACAGATTGAGTATGGAATTGTTATAAATTTCAGAGGTAAATTGACTGAGATGTGATGCCAGATTTGTACGGTGGTTGATTGTAAATTATTGGAATTGGTATAGACTGATATGGTATTATCAGTATCGCAAGATTGTACTATTGTACTGTCAGAATTTGATAAAACAGATATGTCGTGATTTGATTAGAATATTGATACAGTGTATTGATATTGTCATTGCCAGATTGAACAGTGACAGACTTTGAATCAAGACTTTGATTGTATCAGATCGACAACAAGAAATGTATAAATTAATGTTGAGTTGAGATTGCACAACTCAAGTGAGGTTTGACTTGAGTTTCCCTAAATCACATACTTTATTTTATTGCATTGATATTTGCAGATTATCAGATTGATATGTTAATCTATTGACTTAGAGCAGAGTCAGAGTCCGAGTCTAGGGCAGATCAGCCTAGCTAGGGCAGAACCGCCGAGTCTTTCTCAGAACCGATAAGACTCTAGACTTACGGTGTATCGATGAGCTTTAGATGTAGATCGACGTCTATCGTAGACACTCGATACAGCATACCAAAGTCTAAATTAGATTGGGATCCCTAGATTTGAGATAAGATAAGATTAGATCACGAGTCATTGATTCATGTAGTCAGATTATATACATGTTTTGATGTTTGTTTATGCTTTTATATATGTTTTATATGATCGCATTTAATACATTGTTTATACTGGGATATTTATATCTCACCGGAGTTATCCGGCTGTTGTTTTGTCTGTATGTGTGCATGACAACAGGTGGGACAGGTACAGGGTCACAGAGGTGAAGAAAGATCGAGTTAGAGTGGAGACTACGGACTTGGACTAGAGATAGGGTTTAAACACTTGACAGTAGATGTTGAACCTGAGTATGTATGATTGTATATTTTATCAAATTTATACTTTTATACTGAGATGTATAGGAGTTTGATTCCATTACCTTCTGCATTTTAAAAAAAAAAATTAGACCCTGTTTACTATAATTGATTAATTAGTCCAAGTCATGATTAAAAAAGATGATTAGCGTCCGGGTCCCCACATTAAGGGCGATATTAATCGTTGTGAGCAAACAAAAGTTATGCATGTTGATGTTTACTTCAGTAAACTGAACGTTTTATGGGATGAACTTGATAAACATGAGCCTTTGATTTCTTGCAAGTGCGGTAACTGTACGTGTCAGGTCGGTAAGCAACACAGCCAACGACGTGATGATGACAGGTTGCATCAATTTCTTCTTGGCCTGTGTTCTGATTATTATGCACAATTGCGATCGACTCTCTTGTCACATGATCCTCTTCCTACGTTGAATCGGGCATTCCAACAAGTCGCTCAAGATGAGCGGGTTCGGGGGATCACACGCATCACCGAAGAGAAACCAGATGCAGTTGGTTTTGCTGTGAAAATGGAGCCTCGATCCAAACCACGCCTCGACAAAACGACGAAGGCAGCCTTGACTTGTTCTCAATGCCACAAATCGGGTCATGATATTACAACCTGCTTCGACATACATGGCACTCCAGATTGGTACTTGGAAAAATATGGTTCTACCCTGGAAGGAAAAGGAACTTTGAAAGGCAAACCGTCAGCTTCTTCAACAAGAAATTCGGCAGGTCATGGTCGTAATGGCGTTCGTGCTAATGCTGCTACACCCACAATTCCTCACAGTACATCGCCTGCCACCTTGAGCCACGCCCCTGCTACACAATCCTTTCCAAGTTTATCTGCCGAACAATGGGCGGCACTCTCGGCCGCATTTGGTTCTACTTCTCCTTCTTCTAACAGATTGCAGGGTAAGTTGGGTATGGCTGATTGGATAATTGATACCGGCTGCTCTCATCACGTTATCGGTAACGAATCATGTCTATTGAATATTAAAGCAATTTCTTCATGTCCAGTGCGTCTTCCAGATGGTCAGACACTGGCTGCCATTGAAGAGGGTGCCGTGCAACTAACGGACACCATACTTCTCCAAAATGTCCTTTATGTTCCTAATTTACAATGCAATTTAATTCGGTCTCACAACTGATTGATGATATAGATTGTTGTGTTTAGTTCGATTCTAACTCATGTGCCATACAGGACCAGCGTTCGAGGGAGATGATTGGCACGGGTGAGAAAAGGGATGGACTTTACTACCTACGGCAAGGATTAAATGTGCAAACGGTTGCGGCTGTGGATGTGGTTCGAAGACCTTGGAGCTATGGCATCATCGTTTGGGTCATCCTTCCGAGAAAGTAGTGAAGTTGCTTCCTTTTTTACATGAATCTAGGGGTACTTTAGATACCGGCTGTGACGTCTGTCATCGTGCCAAACACTCTAGAAACAATTTTTCATCAAGTGAAAATAAGTCAACTCGGATTTTTGAGTTAATACATTGTGACTTATGGGGGCCATATGATGAAATATCCTCTTGTGGTGCCCGTTATTTCTTGACTTTAGTGGATGATTATTCTCGTGCTGTATGTGTTTATTTATTAATTGATAAACGAGAGGTATTTAAGATGTTTATGTCTTTTATTGCGATGATTGATCGTCAATTCTCTCAAAAGTTGAAAATTGCACGGAGTGACAATGGCACCGAGTTTGTCTGCATGAAAGAATACTTTGTAGCAAATGGAATATTATTTCAAACCTCATGTGTGGTTACCCCTCAACAAAATGGCAGGGTGGAAAGAAAACAAACACATTTTGAATGTTGCTCGTGCATTACGCTTTCAAGGAGGCTTGCCTATTTTCTTTTGGGTGGAATGTATTTTGGCCGCTGCACACTTAATAAATCAGACTCCTTCTAGCGTTCTTCTCAACAAAACTCCTTATGAAATTCTCTTTGGTTGTGCTCCTTCTTTCAGCGAACTTCGCATCATTGGATGTTTAGCTTTTGCACATAATCAACGAGCTAAGGGTGACAAATTCGCTACTCGAAGCCGTAAATGTGTTTTTGTGAGATATCCGTTTGGTAAAAAGGGTTGGATTTTATTTGACCTTGAGAAAAAAGAATTCTTCGTATCTAGAGACGTCGAGTTCTTCGAAAAGGTATTTCCTTTTTTGATTGACAAAGGCACAAATCTCGCCCCTGTTGACGGTCCAGTCCCTTCCACTGACGAGTTTATTATTGATATGGATGAACATGGGACGATGCACGTGGGTGTCCTTAGTAGCACGCCAATAGTGGAGCCTTCCTCTCCGGATACATCTCCCGTCGGCTCGAGAGAGGAACGACTGGGTCGTGGTTTTCGGGATAAACTCCCATCGGTCATCTTACGCGACTTCGTCACGAACACTGTTATCACCAAATGTCCATCCCTTTCTCATCCTACTCAGCCATCTCAAACTCCCTCAGGTACGCCGTTTCCTATAGCCGATTATGTTGGTTGTGACAAATTTACTGTGCAACACCGGAATTTTCTTGCAGCCGTCACTGCAGGGATTAAGCCACGGTCTTTTAAGGAAGCTGTTAAGGACATCGGCTGGTGTAATGCTATGCAACAAGAAATTCGTGCTTTAGAGGATAATGGAACTTGGACTATGGAACCATTACCTCCTGGAAAGAAAGCTCTGGGCAGTAAATGGGTGTACAGAATCAAATATCACTCTGATGGCAGCATTGAAAGATTAAAGGCCAGATTAGTTGTCTTTGATAATCATCAAGTCGAGGGAATAGACTATAACGAGACCTTTGCTCCAGTGGCAAAAATGGTGACAGTCAGAACTTTCCTGGCAGTCGCAACATCAAAGAATTGGGAGTTGCATCAAATGGATGTCCATAATGCATTTCTTCACGACGATCTACACGAAGAGGTGTATATGAAACTTCCACCAGGTTTTCATTCTACTGACTCCAACTTGGTCTGTCTTTTGTGCAAGTCACTGTATGGTTTGCGAAAGGCACCTCGATGTTGGTTTGCTAAACTCGTGACAGCTTTAAAAGGTTATGGCTTTCTTCAATTCTACTCCGATTACTCCCTCTTTACTTACACTAAAGATCTCGTCCAACTCAATGTCCTTGTGTATGTCGATGATTTAGTGATCTCTGGCAATGATTCCGCTGCGATTACAAGCTTTAAAGCATATTTGAGCAAATGCTTTTATATGAAGGATCATGGTGTGCTTAAATATTTTCTTGGCATTGAGGTGGCTAGGAGTTCGTCTGGGTTGTTTTTATGTCAACGCAAATATGCCCTTGATATTATTTCTGAGGTAGGATTATTGGGTTCAAAGCCGGCTTCATTTCCGCTTGAACAAAATCATCAACTGACGCGCATCACGGGGCCATGCCTCTCCGATCCAGAGCCCTATCGTCGATTGCTTGGACGTCTTATCTATCTGTCTGTTACCCGACCTGACTTAGCTTATTCGGTTCATGTGTTGTCGCAGTTCATGCAGGAACCGAAACAGGCACATTGGGATGCTGCACTACGGGTGGTTCGTCACTTAAAAAAATCACCGGGTCAAGGTATTCTTCTCCGCTCAGACAGTGAGCTATCCTTGACTGGCTGGTGTGACTCAGATTGGGCCGCATGTGCTCTTACTCGGCGTTCTCTTACTGGTTGGTTTGTGTTTTTGGGGCATTCGCCAATTTCCTGGAAAACTAAAAAGCAGCATACTGTCGCTCGCTCGTCAGCCGAGGCAGAGTATCGTTCTATGGCCTCTCTTACTTGTGAACTCAAATGGTTGAAAGGCTTACTTCTGAGTTTGGGTGTTCATCATCCAAAGACGATTCCTCTTTTCTGTGATAGTCAGTCTGCTTTGCATATAACGCATAATCCGGTCTTTCATGAACGCACGAAACATATTGAAGTTGACTGCCATTTCGTGCGTGATGCCATCCAAGAAGGTCTTATTGCTCCATCATAAGTCCCGACATCTGTTCAACTGGCGGACATATTTACCAAAGCTTTGGGAAAAACTCAGTTTGAACTTCTTCTCGACAAGTTGGGCATTCTGGACTTGCATGCTCCAACTTGAGGGGGGGTGTTACGGATATTTAGGCCACATATATGGGTGGCATATATTTGCATATATTTGATTTCCTTAGATTAGGCTAGATATATGGGTGTCATATATTTTGATAGGATTTTTCGGCTTTCTAGCATGTATAAATATTGATAACAATGAATGAGAAAAACCAACACAGATTATCTAAAATAACATTTAGCAAAGCTGTCTTCAAAAGAGGCATACCGGGCAGAGAGACAAATCCTTTAGAGAGACCAAAAGCCGAAGGTGACATGTAAAGGATTAAAGATAAAAAGAAAAAAAAATATAGAAGCAGTTTTGAGCACAATCCGAAAAGTGAAGAAAAAGTCTACCACAATGATACTTTGGAAAAGCCCGGGTCATGAGAAAGTAAATGGATAGCCCGGATCATGGTAGGATTGCAGAAAAGACTCATAAGTTACCAAGACAGTAAATGTCCGGGAAGTCATTCACTCGGGCAGCCAGAGGTCCGAGCCTCTTGGGCGAATTCCCAGATGATGATTCACTGCCCGGGAAGCTTCGGTAACAGCGCCGTACTTGAGTGCAAGATCAGTAGAAATCTTATCTCGATAAGTGTTCCTGACATAATTATATTGATTTGACGTGATGAAAAAATCAAGACAGCATCCCAACGAGTAGGTGTCGGCTACAAGTAGTGAGTAAGCACTGAAAACAAGAAAAAATCATCATTTTCCTTACTATAAATAGGATGTTTGCTTTGCATTTATTTAATTCAAATATATATATATATATATATTGGCATATACACACCAGTAACATTTATCCTCTACACTTGTTATATTCATCTTCACTTGCTGACTTAAACATTGAAATGACCGCGCTGGATATCCCTCCGAGACCTATTCACGAGTTCATCTTTTTATTTGCAAGACATTGTTATAACCACATCACAGAGATATATTTTCCATTAAGAGATATCTGTTATAACCACATCGCAGAGATATATTTTCCATCAAGATATATCATTGCTCATTTTTCCCTTTCAAACAAAACTTTTATTAAATTTGGAACCCTTCAAACAAAACTCTTAACATCTTATTTGTAAGACACTGTTTTGAAAACTTTTATTAAATTTGGTACCCTTCAAACAAAACTCTTTAACATCTTATTTGTAAGACACTGTTATAACCACATCGCATCGCAGAGATATATTTTCCATCAAGATATATCTCATTGCTTATTTTTCCCTTTCATACAAAACTTTTATTAAATTTAGTATCCTTCAAACAAAACTCTTAAAACAAAACTCTTATCAAATTCGGTTGATAGACCCCTACTCAACTCACCCGACCACATCACACAAGATGGCCAAGAAGTAAAATGGGCAGGCTTTTTCAATTAATAAATTAGAACAAATGGTTGATGGTGGGATTTAATGTAATGTGATGAGTATTTGATTGTATTATCTTATTAGTTATGATCGGAATAATTTATTTGATAGTTGAAGAATTAAAAAGAAAAATAACTAGCAATGGACTGACTAATAATAAGAAAACCAAGAGTCGAGTTTAAGTGAAGTTCACAGAGCTCGTCTATTCTCTTGACAATATTCTTTTATATATATATAATATTCTTATATATATATATATGTATATATATATATATGTATAAAAGATCCAAACTGAGGAGTTGTCCCTTGGTTCTTTGAAGAATTTATATAGAAGCACCATGAAAACTCAAAAGTTGCGTACATTCATGCATGAGGAGCCGCCGCTCCAACCCCAACACACCACAAATGAAACAAAATTAAACCACACACGATCAACATCATGAACATCTCATTTATTCGTTCGTTTAATTAGGTGACGGTTTCAAGCAGAAATTAGAGCGCGCTAGCTCAGTAATCCTCCGGAGCCAGAGGCTGGTGATGGCCGGTGTGGCGTACGTCTGCCTCCGGTTGTATGAGACCGAACTCGTATATTAGACCCGCCACCGCCGCACCCACAAAGGGACCCAGCCAGTACACCCAGTGATATCTCCACCGCCACCCCACCAGCGCCGGCCCGAATGCTCGAGCCGGATTCATCGATGCGCCATCAAAAGGTCCTCCCACCAACACGTTAGCACCAACTATGAAGGCGATCGCGAGTGGGGCGATTGTGCCTAAGCTTTCCCTTCTTGGATCGATCGCAGTTGCGAACACAGTGTAAACCAGCCCAAATGTCATTATTATCTCCATTAGCAGCGCGTTCAGAGATCCTTCTCCGGATGCCACCGAAAACCCACCAGGTCTCTGCATGCAAAAATGATCAACAAAATACGAACCAAACATTAAATTTTTTTAAAAAAAATGTCGGGAGTTGCATAGAATATACCATGCCACCAGTCGCAAGCCTCAAGAGAAGAGAAGCGACGACGGCGCCTAAGAGCTGAGCAGTCCAGTAGTAAACGGCGCGCAGCAAGGAGACTCTTCCGCCCACGAGTGCACCGAAAGTTACGGCTGGATTTATGTGTCCACCGGACACATTCATGCTAGAAGCAACAGCCGCGAAGAACGACAGCGCATGGGCGAGTGCGATAACAAGCAGACTCGACGCGCCTAATGTCCTATCGCCATACATCTTATCTGAAAATATACGACATGTAGATCAATTGATTACCATTGCTCATGCATCCATGCACCAAATCAAAGTATCAAACTGATCATGCACTATTGAAAGACTGTTAATCAACAAGAAGGGGGCCGAACAAGCAATTTCAGAAAAAAAAAAACATGAAAATAATTATATATACCAAGAGCGAGGATGGAGCCTTCGCCGGCGAAGACGAAGATGAAAGTGGAGAGAAATTCAGACAAGGTAGCCCTGAAAGAGTCGGGGTGGGTGGCTTCTTCAGCCCTCCCAAAATCATACCTGCGAGGCATATCTCTAACCTTCTTGCTTTGCTGTATAGTGTTCAACTTTGCTTCTTAATTACTTGTTCCAAGGATGATAAATAACGTAAGAATTTTGAAAATGGTGGATGATGCAGAAGTAACCGATAGAGATGGAAGATGGTGCTTTACAGAGACGCTAAGGGATGATATATTTGGACATCTGGGAGATGAAATGCAGGAATAATGACACGTACTCGCATGCGTGGGCTCTTCCACGCAAATCCTATATTGCTAGTACGAGTCAAACCAGGTATAGGATAGACCTGACATCAAATACCAGGTTTCTATGTGGAAAGAGAGAAAAATTGTATTTTTGATCTATATATATTTGTTTTTTTTTTTTTTTCAGTTTTTAAATTGAATATTTTTTTGTCATTTGATAAATGATATTTTAGCTCATATTATACGTACGTGTGTTTGGTTAAAAAAAATACACAACATATCGTTTATTAATTGAGAGGCGGGGATGTAAACGACTGAAATTATTTTACTCGGAGTTCGGCTCGGTAAAAAAAATTATTCGAGATCGTTCGTTAATTTTTTCAAGTCGAACTCAAATATAAGAGTATTCAGACTCGTAAGCTTGTAAACTTGTTCGCGAGCTCGAACTCAAGCTCGTTTATGCGCCCGAACTCGAACTTGACTACTTTGTTGATGGGCTAGTTTTATTGGGTCGTGAATTTAGCAACTTATATCGTTTATTTGTTGTTTGACATTGAAGTTTTAGTGAAACAGATGACATGAAGTTTTAGTGAAAGAGACGATATGTGAACGCTATAAAATGAAAAACCCACAAAATTTTCTATATTAGTTTGTATTTTGGTAAATAATGTTCAAAAACTCGAAAATTAACTTGATTAACGAGCTAAAAAATGAGCCGGTTTAACAAGCGAAGCTCGAGTCAGACTCGTTAAACACGATAAACAAACTGTTAACAAACCGAGCTCGACCTATTTTTTGTTGTTGAAATCCTTGTCAACGATTTATCTGAAATAGCGTTGCTTGCATTCCAGACGTTTTTATCTTGAAAATTTGGCAGTCTCTAATATATATACTCTTGATGTGGATCTGAAAGTCCATGCGCGCCCAGTGTCCATAGAGCATATTTGATCTGGAATGAATTTGCAGCTAGAGCATACATGCAATGTGAGAAGTTTAATTAGCATGCAGACAACATATAATCATGACCTGAAAGTTGTGAATCTTCGTACTAAGCTGCATGTATGGTAATAACACATTCTTGTACTAAAGTTTGATAACTAACACTGGTATATTTACCATTCTTTGTAATTGTTAGGGAATTACCTCGAAGTGATGTCGATCACAATGATAATAATTCCCAAAAAAATTGCGGAATAAAACAACCAACAAGAACACAAAGATTTATGTGGTTCACCCAAAATAGGTTACGTCAACGGAGCTACTGCAAATCTTTTATAACAGGAAAAAATATTACAACAAGTGTATACACCAAAACACTCAATATTTCTCACTCCCAACCCGAGTATAACGAGAAGAATAATTTCTCTAACACTCACAAGAAAATTTCCGCACTCAAGAAAAAAATACTCTTTTTTTATGCACTCTCTTTTTATCAAAGCTAAAAAGCTTTTGATTTTTGGATATAATAATTGAAGTAATTGAGCTCTATTTATAACTAAAAACCCTCAATCATTTTTTTAAACTTTCCGATGTGGGATTCTAATTTCTGAATATTTTATTTTGACGTGGGCCCTACCTCATTAAAAAACTCACCTAACAATTCTCCCACTTGAAGACTTGATTTCAATCATGTCTTCACACCATCATTGCAGCAGCTCATATATCTCCATTTATACTTTCAGTCCGACTGAAGTTGAACACAATTTCAGTTTGTCAATGGTTACTGTCTTCGTGAGCATATCGGCTGGATTCTTAATTACTTCCAGGAATCTTCTCCAGCATCAAGATTCCATCTTCCAGCACCGATCTGATGAAATGGTACCTAACTTGTATATGCTTTGTCCTAGCATGATAAACAGGATTTTTTGCTAAATGAATAGCACTCTGACTGTCACAGTGTAATGTGCTATCTTCAAGCTTCTGACCCAATTCTTCCAGAAAAGATCTCAACCATATCATCTCCTCACTAGCTTCTGTAACTGCTACGTATTCAGCTTCAGTAGTAGAAAGCGCAACTATCTTTTGCAAATTAGATACCCAGCTTACAGATGTACCACCTAATGTGAACACATATCCAGTAGTACTTTTCCTGCCATCCAGGTCACCACCCATATCGGCATCGACAAAACCCTTTAAGCCCAATTTTGACCTCCTGAAGCATAAAGAACAACTAGCAGTACCTTTCAAATACCTGAGAATCCACTTAACTGCTTCCCAGTGTTGCTTTCCTGGATTACTCATGAACCTACTCACAACTCCCACTGCATGTGCTATGTCTGGTCTTGTAGACACCATTGCATACATGAGGCTTCCGACAACAGAAGCATAAGGAACCTTATTCATATAAGCCTGCTCTTGCTCCGTCGATGGTGATTGTGCTTTGGTTAGTTTGAAATGACTAGCCAAATGAGTGTACTCACAGATTTAGCTTCATCCATATTAAATCTGCTAACCACCTTTTTCACGTACTCATATTGAGATAACTTCAAGAATCCATTCACCTGGTCTCTTAAGATCCACATTCCAAGGATTTGCTTTGCAGCACCCAAATCCTTCATGGCAAATTCCTTTGATAAATATTTCTTGAGTTTATCAATTTCTTCCGACAAGCTCCAGCTATCAGCATATCATCTACATATAGCAGTAGTATGATATAAGAACCGTCAAACTTTTTCACATAACAGCAGTGATTAGCTTGACATCTTAGGAAACCATTTTCACTCATGAATCCATCAAACTTTTTGTACCACTGTCTTGGAGCTTGTTTGAGACCGTACAATCTCTTCTAAAGTTTGCACACAATTCTCTCTTTTCCCCGTACTTCAAAGCCCTGTGGCTGCTTCATATAAATTTCTTCATCTAGGTCACCGTGAAGAAACGCAGTCTTTACATCCAACTGCTCCAAATGCAAGTCTTCTTTCGCCACTAGTCCAAGTACAGTCCTGATAGTGGTTAATTTAACCACCGGAGAGAAAATCTCGGTGTAATCAATTCCTTACCGTTGTTGGAAGCCTTTTACAACAAGTTTTGCCTTGTACTGCTTGCTACCATCATGCTCTTCTTTTAACCGGTACACCCACTTGTTATGTAACGCCTTTTTACCTTGCGGAAGTTCTGTCAACTCCCACGTCTGATTGGATGACAGTGAATCCATCTCATCTTCCATGGCAAACTCCCACTTGGTTGAATCATCATTTTGCATTGCCTCTTCATAGGTCTCCGGTTCACCTTTGTCTGTCAGCAAAATATAGTGAAGTACAGGGGAGTATCTCTCAGGTGGTCTAATGGTTCTCAAAGATCCCCTGAGTTCGATCACAGAAGTTTGTGGGTCTTCATCTCGTGCAGTTTCTTCTTCATCTTCCTGGTTACTGGTTTTCGATTCATTCATAGGAATATATGTCAATGGCAATTCATCAGTCTTTTTGACTTCAGGACATTCATCTCCAGCTCAAATGTCTGACTTGTCTTTGTAAAGAAGTTGCTCATTAAAGATTACATCCCTGCTCCGAATGATCTTCCGATTTTGGTCATCCCAGAAACGATAACCAAACTCATTATCTCCATAACCAATAAAGAAACACTTCTTTGATTTCGGATCAAGTTTTGTTCTGCTTGTTGAATCAATATGAACATAGGATAGATATCCAAACACTTTCAAGAAAGAAAGGTTTACTTCTTTGCCGCTCCATACCTCTTCGGGTATTCTGCAGTCAAGCGGTATCGAAGGTCCTCTGTTGATCAGATATATTGCAGTGTTAACAGCATCAGCCCAGAATGATTTTGGCAATCCAGAATGCAATCTCATGCTCCTTGCGCGTTCATTCAAGGTCTTGTTCATCATTTCAGCTACACCATTTTGTTGAGGTGTACCGGGAATGGTTTTCTCCATCTTGATCCCGTTCTGTGCACAATAATTTTTGAACTCATCATCTTCATATTCTCCACCATGTCAGACCGTAAGAACTTCACCTTCAAGTTGGTCTCATTTTCCACCATGGCTTTCCACCTTTTAAAGGTCTCATAAACATCAGATTTATTTTTTCAGAAAATAAACCCCAACTTTTCTACTCGAATCGTCAATGAATGTGACAAAGTATCTCGAGCCTCCAAGGGATGTAACAGGAGATGGTCCCTATACATCAGTATGAACCAACTTCAACTTTGCTGCTTTCGGTTCTCTACCGCCTTTTGAAAAGCTCACCTTTTTCTGCTTTCCAAAGATGCAGCTTTCACATAGTTGGTGTTCAACAGTCTTTAATTCTGGTAGCTTTCTTTTTTACACCAACATCTTCATTCCCTTCTCACTCATATGTCCAAGTTTATAATGCCATAGACTTGAATTGGCTCCAGCATCCACAGCTGCTAATGTGTCTCTGAAACTGGAAGTCATATACAGTGTTCCAGATTTCTTTCCTCGAGCAACAATCATGGCTCCTTTGTTCACTTTCCAGGAACCATAACCGAAGATCACATTGTGGCCTTCATCATCGAGCTATCCCACCGAGATCAGATTGCGTGTTAATTTTGTTACATGCCTGACTTTGTTGATTTTCCAGACAAATCCATTTGACATCTTCATCCGTACATCACCCATACCAACAATTTCTAAGGGTTTTCCATCAGCCAGGAAAACTTTTCCGTAATCGCCACCGATGTAATTATCAAATACATCACGGTCACCAGTGGTATGAAACGAAACTCCCGAGTCCATAACCCAAGAATCAACAGGGCCTTCCATGGATAATAGCAGAGCATCATGTACTTCCTCAATGACAACATTGGCATTATTCTTCGTTGATCTGCAGTTCTTTTTCAAGTGACCAGTTTCACCACAGATCCAGCACTTCAAATTCTTTTCAAAGTTGCTTTTGTCTTTTCCATTTCTTGACTTGGACCTACCGCGCCATTGGTTAGAATTCTTTTCGCTACTCCTGCCTCTTCCTCTGTTCTCGAGATTTAAAGCATATATCGATGATGTTCCTTCACCCGAATCCATCATGCGAACTTCTTCAGCAAGAATTTGATTTCTGACATCATTGAATTGTAGCTTTCTTTTTCCAACAGAGTTGCTAACCGCTGCCCGCATTGGTTACCAAACATTTGGTAAAGACGCAAAAAGAATAAGTGCACGAATCTCATCATCAAAATTAATTTCAACCGATGTTAGCTGAGAAACAATCGTGTTGAACTCATTGATGTGTTTAGCACCCGAAGCACCTTCTCCCATTTTCAAGTTGAGTAACTTTTTCATGAGATGCACTTTGTTGTTTGCTAATGGCTTCTCGTACATGTCCGATAAAATGGACATCATCTCTTCTGTGGTTTGTGCCTCCGCCACGTTATGTGTCACGTTCTTCGTTAGGGTCAATCGTATTACACCTAACACTTGTCGGTCAAGGAGCTCCCAATCATCATCCTCCATCTTTTCCGGTTTCTTTCCTGATAGAGGTTGATGCAGCTTCTTACTGTATAGATAATCTCTTATCTGTAACCGCCAGAACAAAAAATCTGTTCCGTCGAACTTGTTGATTCCCGGTCCCGATCCATCATCTCCGGCCATCACTTCTCTAGCCTTAGCAAAAAATCTAAAAAATCTTTTTTAATGTGAAAGATCAGACAAAGCTGCAACCACAGAGCATACTCAGAATTTTTAAGAATTTTCACAACAAGTCTCTGATACCAGTTGTTGGGGAATTACCCCGAAGTGATGCCGATCACGATGATAATAATTCCCGAAAAATTGCGGAATAAAACAACCAAAAAGAACACAAAAGATTTACGTGGTTCACCCAAAATAGGCTACGTCCACGGAGCTACTGCAAATCTTTTATAACAAGAAAAAAATATTACAACAAGTGTATACACCAATACATTCAATATTTCTCACTCCCAACCTGAGTATATTGAGAAGAATAATTTCTCTAACTCACACAAGAGAATTCTCGCACTTAATAAAAAAATACACTCTTTTTTCTATGCACTCTCTTTTTATCAAAGCTAAAAAGCTTTTGATGTTGAGATACAATAACTGAAGGAATTGATCTCTATTTATAACTAAAAACCCTCAATCATTTTTGTAACTTTCCGATGTGGGATTCTAATTTCTGAATATTTTATTTTGACATGGGCCCTATCTCATTAAAAAAAACTTACCTAACAGTTATTGAAATCCATTCATGGGCGCTGGAATTTTCTTTTTCTCGTTTTTCGCTGGGGATTTCACTTGGAAAAGAGAATGTTCCATACTAGCGGATTCGGGTCCATGACCATGGGTTTCGATGCATGAGATGCCGAGTAAATTCTTTTCCTTTCTTTTACTTGCGTTTATTTCAGCAAAATGGGAGGATAAATTTTTTCCCTTTAAACAAATTTCTATATTGTTAAATAATTTGCAGGAGCCCGTAGCTTTCGTGGGAGGGATATTTGCTGGTCTCCTGAGTCTCGATTAGAATGAAGAGCTTTTGAAGGAATGGGTGAGCAGGAGATTTGAATCCGTGGGACTGAGTGTGGAAGAAATTGAGAGGAGTGATGGTGTTGATGCTGAATAAACAGTACCACAGCAGATAGAGATAGAATGATAGAAAGAGTCATAAATCAGTGTTTTGCCTACTGCAAATATTTAGTGCTGATAAATTCACACATCAGTTATTGGATGGATCTAGGTCAGTGCATCAACCACAGTATTTGGTGAGTGGATATTTAATAATCTTTTTGATTTGGGCTTCTTTTCTTTTTTTCCCCCACTTTTTTTTTTTCTCTCTTTAATTTTCCCTCCATTTCCTCCATTTTTTTTCCACTTCCACAAATATAACAGACAGTAAAATCGATCATTTTACGGCGGTGAACATTCTTGAATAAGTGACAGTGGTGTTGTGGATATTTAATAGGCTGTGTTGATTTGTGCTTGTTTTAAAATAGTTTTTCAGTTTGGTTTTGTTTTGTTCTCGACTATTTCATCTCGTCTTCTTTTGTTCTTTTTCTTGTTTTTTCTTTCTCATTCAATTTTATTATTTTTTAAATTTTTACATGAAACAATATAACATACAAGGTTCGATTTTTTTATTTATTTAAATATCTAATTGTTTGGCTATCGAATTTTTTATTTGGTTTTGATATATATGATGCATGTATAATCATATAAGATTAGATTAGCTCATGATATTCAATAATTCTTGGTAATGATGACGAATTTTTCTTGGCTTTCTTGCTTGTAGCTTTGTTTCAACATTATTTTAATTTTTTTAAGAAGAAAATATATGGTTATAATATGTAGTAAATTAATAGATTATATATATATATATATATATATATATATATAATCAAATATTTAATCAATAATTATAAAAAAAATATTGCAGAATGTATCGGGATTTTAAATTATGAATTTTTCTTTATTTTTGCATCGACATGTTAATAGTTTATATTGCTTAAAATTTATATTCATTAAAAATAATAATAATAATACTCATCAAATTCGAAAAAACTGATATGGTTTTTCAAAAGTAAAAATTTAATATAGTAATATTTAATTGTAAAATTATTAATTTAACATTAAAAAAATTAAAATATTTATATTATTTTATATAAAACTGTCCGCTGATGTTTGTGGAAAAAGAAAAAAAATTGAGAAAAAGAGAGGGAAAATAAAAGAGAAAACGAGAGGGAAAAAATAGGAAAAAAAAAAGAAGCCCAAATCAAAATTCATCTTTAAGATTGTTGGTCCATGAGAACTCGCGACTCTTGGTAAAAAATGCGCTCTGGCCTCAAATCTCCTACTCTGTTGTATTGGGCTCATAGTTGTCAAAAGCGTGAGGCACAAAAAAGCGCTCTTGTGTGTTGAGGCTTAAAGCGCGAAGCGAAGCGCTCACAATAAACAAAATATTATCAAAAAAGTAAAAATAAAATAATAGGTCTTTGAAAATGTGATGGATGAAATATCAAATGTCATAATAATCGTCATATTCATCTTCCTAATCTACATCATCGGCCTCGTCGCTTGATTTGTATCCATCGTTATCATCTTCTTCAGTTTCATCATCAATGTTTAAGTCTTCTTCATCCACAAGACTAGTTCGAGCAGAAGATTGCTTTCTTTTTGCTAAGGTGGATGGTGATGTGCGAAGTAGATGCATTTCGAGATCGAAACACAAACCCCAACAGCTTGTGCTACATCACTCTACATCACTCCAAAGCAAATTATCATCTTCATAGACAAAATCTTTATCATCATTGTCTTTATCACTGTCATTCAAGTTTCCCAACAAGCATTTATTACTATAATCTATCTCTGAAAAAGAAATAGTATCAATCTTATCTCGCATGATATATCTCTGTCTTAATGCTCTATTTTAATTGATATATACCAAATATTTCAATCATTGTTGAGACAACTTATTTATTTTTTTCTTGTTTTAGAATGGACCTACCAAAAAATTAGAAAGTAAGAAGTTACGTCAATACTCCATAATATGAAATTTAATATTTATAAAAAATTATAACTCATATGTTTAAATACACTCCAATTACGTTGACAGCCTGAAGAAGAGCATGTGAGGTACAAAATCTTCATTGCAAATATTTTTAATTCATGTCTTGATGCATCATAAGAAGGCCACCAATCAGCTTGAAAGTTGAAGCACAAAAAATATAATATTAAATTTCTTATCATCCAATGTTTGTAACTATTTTGTAAGTAATGCTTGAGAAATAAATTGATATTGCACCAAATATTATTTACCTTGGTGATTTTGAAGCTCTTTGTCTGATAGTCACGTGTAACCCAAAAGTCATTATGTTTTTTGTATTTCTCCAATTGATTTGTGATCTTATCTATTAAATCTTCGCCTCACACCAATTTAGCTATGCATTTATACAGACCCTTCCACACTTCTTCATCATTTTCTATGTCGCGATTTGAGTAAAAGAACTCAGGATTTAAAAATATTCCAGCTGCATGCAAAAGATGACGGAGTTGAACGTTCTATCTTTTGTCGATGATTTTAAAAATACCAGAATATTTCTCTTCATTATTATTAAATGATCGATAGCTTCATTGGCTCTGTCCATTGCCTCATAGACGTAACCCACAGAGGACCTTTTCACCATCTACTAGCCGCAATACTTTCAGCAATGGGCCACCAATTTTTGAATCAAAGACTGCAGTTTTCCAAAAAAGAAAACAGTCAATATTACTTCTGCTACATGTTTTCTTGCGCCTCTTTAGAATATCGACTTTTTGCCCATTTTTCTGATTTTGAATTCAATTTACAATTTAAATATTACCTGCTATAACATTGTGATTTGCATTATCTGTTACAACATGAACCACATTCTGTTCTCCAATTTGATTCACAAATTTTGAAAGTAGCTCATACATCTTATCAACAATGTGAGAATAACTCGAAGCATTTAGCCATTCAACAAATATGCTTCCTTTAGGACCAGTTACCATCAAATTTATATGAGCTCTACTTTTTTTATCCATCCACCCATTTGCCATGATTAAGCAACCATATCTAGCACGATCTTCTTCGTGGTATGTGAGAAGCAGGTTCGTATTTGTCAACTCCTCCTTCAAATACTTAGCTGTTACATATGATGAAGGTTTCATTTCCACTCCAAAAGTCACAATAGCATCACTACAGGGCTGCAAAAAATCCTATTTAACGACATTGGAAGGAATTCCGGCATCATACATCCACGTAACAAATTTTTGAACTATATCTTCTCTCAATTTCTTCTTATTTTCATCATATTGGCCTTTATTTTTTGCACGCCATTGTCTGACAATTTTTTCTACGTTTTTCACAAAATAAAGGTCAATAGGCCCTGTTTGTTTACACTTTTTACCCTGCACCAGTAGTAGAGATACTTGAACCGCATATTTCCCTTCAGTTTAGTTTGAATATCATCTTCTTCCAAATCAACATTGTCATCTAAATGAGGAATACATCCATTTGATTCTTCAAAGATCTTTTTTTTGCATAAACTCTTTAATTTCTTATTTAACATGTTCTCTGGACATTTCGGGCAAGTTTTCACATTTCTATTACCCCCAACTAAATGTAGTTTGTGACGATATATCCCAACATTTGTTATTTTACCACAAAAACGACATACAATATTTGGATTTTTAGGATCCGGAAGTGTTACATAATTCCGAGCAATATCCATTCGATTTAATGAAATTGTTTTGATTGACATGATTAAATAACTGAAAAAAAAAAACAATACAGTTCATTTTTTTTACAGAAATTCCTAAAATTAGGGTTTACCAATGTTGGGCAGCAAAATAGAAGAGGACGGCGGAGCAGCGGTGGCAGCAAGGCAAAGACGAGGCGGCAACAAGGCAGAGACGCTGAGGCGAGGCAGTGAGAGTGTTGAGATTTGAGAAGCAAGACAACGATGGTTTAAATAGGTTGGGCTTAATTTTGTTTTTAAAAATTGTTAGGGCCTTAGGCATACTTAAAATTGCAATTTTAAGTAAAAGTGCGAATTTAAGTCTGCAAAAACTTGAAAAAAAGGAGGTTGTGCGGCTTCTATAAAGAGCACAGGCGATCGTCTTTCGCCCCCAAACTTAAGCTGCTCTTGCCGTTTTCAGGTGAAGGAGATATTGATCGAGGAGTCAAATGTTCAACCAGTCCATAGTCCAGTTATCGTTTGTGGGGATATCCAAGGACAATTTCATGATTTAATGAAACTTTTCCAAACTGGAGGTCATGTACCAGAAACAAATTACATATTTATGGTAAGCCATTGGAGTTTTTTTAGCAATATGTCAATTTCTTCCCCACTTTTGCTTACTGCATTTTCTTGGCAGGGAGATTTCGTTGATCGTGGTTATAATAGTCTTGAAGTTTTCACGATTCTTTTGCTTCTCAAAGCAGGTGCGTAAAATGCTGGGCGATTTAACTGTCAAGATCATACATGCATTTGTTAATCTGCTTGCTAGTTTATTCACAACCTTTTTTTTAAGATTGCTGTTTTTCCGAAATCATCAAGCATTTGGCTCACTTGATTTAATATAGAACTTTTCACGAACATGTGTCAACAGCATTATGTTATTTGAAATCTCTGGATCTTCAAAGTTGACTTGCTGGTTGATATTGGTTAACTGTTCTTTCTGTTCTTGAAATAAAATACGCGTAGTTTTTCAATTGTATAACTCAAACTGGAATTCTTCTTATTCCTTTTATTTAAAACAACTTCCTAAAGTTATTGTTGTTGCGACCTTAATCCTTATTTAACAAAACACTATTAGGGATATCTTGAAACCTCTGTATTCAACATGCCATTGTTGTTAATAGAATTATGCTGCCTTTCTGTTTCGTCTTACTGCAATATTTAAATTGACTTGTTGGATTACCAACCACTTTGGAGTCTATTTTTGAGCTAGTTAATAAGCCAGAAGCCTTGAAGTAAATTTAGATGGTTTTGAGCTCATATTTTTCCTCCAGTTTGATGGTTATTTTCATCCTTTTTCTTTTGCTACCAGATACCCAGCTAACATAACTCTTCTACGTGGGAATCATGAGAGCAGGCAACTAACACAGGTAATTGATGTCGTAAACTTGGCCATCATCTGTAATTATTACTAAGTTCAATTATTTAAGTTTATAAAAGAACTGTATATGCTGGTGATGAAATCCTCATTCATATTTACATCTACAAGTTTTCTTTAGATAGAAATCACGAGACCACATTATGACATTTACTGATTCTTGCATCAACTAACAACAGCCTTTACTCAAGATAATTATTCATCGTGACAGGAAACTGATGTGTGCTTACTGGTTTTCACATGATTGTTTTTGCAGGTTTATGGATTCTATGATGAATGTCAAAGAAAATATGGGAATGCTAACGCTTGGCGATACTGCACAGATGTTTTTGACTATCTAACTCTGTCAGCAATTATAGATGGCACAGTATGCATCTACCCCCTCCCGGTTGACCCCCCAAAACCTCAATCCACACTGCCTTACACACCACCACCACCACCAAAAAAAAAAAATTTAAAATAAAATAAAATAATAGTAACACCACCAAGAGAAATATTATATTATTTGAAAGTTGAAAAAAATTAAACCATTGAATTGCTATTTTCTTCCGATATTGGTACCATGTTGACCTAGTTTTGAGGGTTTTCAAAATCGATTGAAATGGAATGTAAAGGCTTATTATACTCAGAAGATCCACTTATAATAGCATCATTGTTATTCTCATGCACCCTTTGTTTGCTGGTGGTAGTAAGTATCACCTTTTTGGAATTCCAGGTACTTTGCGTGCATGGTGGCTTATCCCCAGATATTAGAACTGTTGATCAGGTTAGATCAACATCAGTTTGAAGAATATTATTTTTGTGCATATGCATCAAAATCTCAAATTGACAGAATGATAAGCTCAGATATAAGATGAGATTGTGATTATATGCTCTCCGAGGAGAATAAGGAGTTGAGCATGTCATGCGTTTACATTATTTTTTTGCTTTTGTTAATCATATTCTGATCCTGTCATAACTAACATTCACTTATATTGAAATGATACTGCTGATCTGATATGCATTGTAGTGTAAATTATCGGTCTTAGTAAGTTATGCTAGATTCTTTTTTGTTTGGTTTTGATTGGCAGATTCGTGTCATTGAGCGGAACTGTGAAATCCCTCATGAAGGGCCCTTCTGTGACTTAATGTGGAGTGATCCTGAAGATATTGAGACGTGGGCAGTCAGTCCTCGAGGAGCAGGCTGGCTTTTTGGATCAAGGGTTACATCTGAGGTGAGGCAATGAAATGTCCGACGAAATGGCCAAAATAGCGCTGCACATGACCATTAGCTTGTGATGGACTTTTGATGGCATAACACTCAATGACCTTTGGATTGCTTAGCACATTTCAATATATGAGAAGTCACGCTAACATAGTTATTGTTTTCTGCAGTTCAATCATATCAACAAACTTGATTTAGTTTGTCGGGCCCACCAACTTGTCCAAGAAGGTTTAAAGTATATGTTTCAAGATAAAGGACTTGTGACTGTGAGTTGCTAACTCTGTATCATGGATGACGTTGTATCCCATGCTCAAATAAAGAATGTCGTGTTTGTTTTATAATTTAATTGTGTCTGTGTATCATGCAGGTGTGGTCTGCCCCAAACTATTGTTACCGTTGCGGAAATGTTGCTTCAATATTGATCTTCAATGAAAACATGGTATTAGGCTCATATCCTCGTGGTGTTCTCTTTATCTGTGTATGTCTGTGTGTCTCTCGGTAAAGTGAATTTATCTCTGAGTTTTTGAATAATTTAGCTTATATTTTACTGTCTGTGTGTGTCTCGGTAAAATGAATTTGCCTATAAGTTTTTGAATAATTTAGCTTATATTTTACTGCCTGAAATGAGATCCTATTTATGATTATTAAATGACCTTGGGAGATCATGTTTACGGATGTATGGGGAAAAAACTTTCAGCAAATATTTAAAAGGATGCCTGGTGCGTCAAAACGTTGTTAGGCTATAAGTTATTCACTTTTGAAGTAAAGGTCTCCTTTGCAACAAGGCATTGTTAGGCACCAAAACTGGAAACCATTGTTTCAAGTATTATTCATGTGAACTTGATCATTCTCGGTTTCTACCTTCCCCTTGATTAGGAAAGAGAAGTGAAGTTTTTTACTGAGACTGAGCAGAACAACCACATGCGAGGACCAAGAACCGGAGTCCCATATTTTCTTTAGGCGAAGAAATCCTTTGCTTTCAAGCCCTGGACTGCAATATTGTTGTATTGCAGTTCGACACGCTTGTCTGCTGATTAAAATAGGAGCTAAGAATTGCATTCACTAACAAATTTCCGTCTACGCAAAGTCGGCACCAGAATTACCCAGCCTCCTTTCTTTTACATCGTTTGTTCTTTGATGTGTATCCCGGATAGCTTCCTGTGCAGTTTTAGACCAGATTATATGTTTGTTCTTTATTTATAATTTTATTGTATACAATGAAACCACTTTTGTGATTCTCGATTAAAAGATATTTGCGCTCATTATTGACAGAAAGCTTTTGCCTAAAATGCATGTCCATTGTGGAGTATGAAGTATTGTGGAGCTAAACTGGTTAAGACAAACTAGCGAGCAATACACAAGAATTGCAACAATTTAATTTGGTAATTAAATTTCTTTTTTATTACATTGTTTTAGCTTCGGTGGTTATTCTTAAAATCAAACCGATTACAATTACAGTCAAAATTGACAGGTTTTTCTGAAATATTATATTTGTCTTGGTTTCTAACAATATAATTTTTAATAAAATGTTCACTATGACAGAAAACTTTTAAGAAGGTTCCAAACTCAACGACGTCAACTAAGTATGAGGGTTGCGCTCGTTGCGAGATATAATCCAACACCTAAGGCATGAGTTGACAATAGACATGCACCACTTGTGTTCGTGTTTCAAAAGGCACCACCCTCTCTTTCAAGAAGATTCGAGGCATGTCAAGATCTTTACATGAAATATAACCACACATTCCATCGTTTGTGGGATCTCGTTAATTCTTTTGAGTTTTATTCTTGCGAACGTACTTATTAATTAATAGGCGAGATACTTAATACTTTAGGTACAATACTGCACTGGTCGATACACACAACGTCTAGAATCCATTATTTATGGCTAGGATTACTGGGGTAATCTCATTCGCTCCCCTAGTTTTCGTCTCTCATTGTCAGTGTCGATCTAAAATAGTGTTTTCGCCGTTGGAGAAACACTATTTGGTAATTTTAATAGATATTCAAATTTATATTTATCATTTTTCTATTATATTTAATAATTAGGGTGTAAAAAAAATAAATCGATCGCTAAAAAACTTCTCACATTCTCTTCCCACTATCCCGAGTCCTAATTACCACTGTCTCAACATTTTAATAATAAAAAAAAATAAAAATAAATTCAAATTTACAAAATCATATTACACATGGTGTTCGGTACATTAATATCAAATTATAACTCTCTTTATAGGATGTATGAGAACATTTTGGAATGAAAAGAAATTAATGATGATACATTTTATAGATCAATTTCCTTGGTTCGAAAAAATCGGGGATCCCATCCCCGTTTCAGATTTTCCTCACGGGGCCCCAAATTCATGAGAAAAATTGTCATCCCTAATCTAAAGTACTTTTTTTCTTACTGTTTCATAAGCAATGGTACTCACTCAATTTTGCTCTAGCCGCTTCAATTTTTTTCTATCAAGTGACAATGATACAAATGAGTCGATTTTAAATAAGTTAAATGTTTCATTTTGAATGTAAATTGATAGATTATATTATTTCAAAATTTTATTGCTCAATTTGAGTTAGATTTGGCTCATCCCCATAAATGTAATAATACGTATATATATACGTTTTACTCATGCTAAAATAAATAAGAAAATTACTCTAAAAAAATCGAACAAGAAATTAGGATAAGAGGCGCTTCAATGAAATTGTAAGAGAACCCATTCAGTGAAATTGATAACAGGACCCAATCGCCATCCTCAGGCAAATTCGGAGTCGGCCCTCGATTTTCCCCTCCATCGTCACCTCCACGCATAGCTATCTACGCATAATCAGGTAATTCTTTCAATCCTAATTCCATTTTCACTTCTTTTATTTTGTTTGTTGGACCACTGGTTAATAGAGTGGATTTCACCAACTTTATTCGCCTGCTTTTCATGTTTGTATGTTATGCCCCAGCATTTTCTTGCTGCAAATTGTAACCTTTTTGGATTTTACTATCTTGAAGTAGATTTTTATAAAGTTCCAAATATTAACTTGTAAGTTATACCATTTAATGTAGTATTTGGTTTCTTGATCGTGGCATACTAGAATAATATCACAGTTTATACTGTTTTGATTAGAAATGGGAAGCTGTTCTTGTTTTGTGTATTTTGATGATGTTATGTTGAAGGCATTGCGACTGAATGGGCTAACTAGATTTCGTTACTTTCAGAATTGCTATCTCGGGGATAAATTCGGCGTGTGAGGCTGTTCTTTCTTGTTAAGAAATTTTGTTGATGGACTCATGATTAGCTTAGCTGTGTTGTCCCAAGAACAGGCTCCATGTTAGCTTAAGATCACTGAGCGACTTCGCATTAAACTACCTGTCATTGTAGTACAGTTATATTATTATGGAAAACAATTCATTAAAATAAAAACAATTGGAGGCTGACTATAGTATATGATGTTGCTAGCAGATTAGGGAAGGGAATGGCTTTGCTTATGGAGCTATCAGTATGCTCTGCCCCATTAAGTCAAATTCCCCTTCCCCTTCCTTCCCCCTTTTGCAGCATGATTATCTCCAATCCACCTTAACTACTCTTTTGTAATTAATCTACTTCATTTTATTCTGTTATTATCTTTGTTGTTGTCAAAATGCTACAACGTCAATGTTCAATCTGTGGCAGTCAATTCCCAGGCTTTTGTACCTGGAAAACATTTAACATTCACCTCCAATCAGCGGCATCCGGGAAGGAGTGATCCCTTAGCTAAGTGCCGTGAGTTTTGTGTTATGGCGTGTTTCTTCAATCCCAATACCATTCAACCACCCATACTAAAGGTAAGCGCTATTCTTATCTTATGTATCATTGTTGCGTATTTTCTGCTCGTAAGCGCACAATTGTTAAGTTTAATATAAGAGAGTAAAGTATCGTTCCCACGAGGAGTGTATATATAAAAGTATATTAATGCTTGTAATTAAAATAGCCATGACTTTATTTAGAAGAATCAATAAGAGGTTTAGTTTACTGAAAACGAATTAATTTGAAATGAATATTAATCGAATCACCGAATTGAGCAAATATCAACGAGAGAAAGTATATAGAGGAATGATTTCACTAAATTTCTACGATAATTATTCCCAGTTGAATTTATATTTAAGAACTCCAGTCATTTAACAGCCAAGAACACTTAATTATTTTATTCCCCCTTTCCCAAGTGACGAATAAAGTATATCATTCAAACTTCGATTCAAATGTTCCTAATAAAAATCTACGTTCAAATGATATATGCAAATGATAATCTTACCTAAGCCTCGCTAAAGTTATACGTCTTCCGAACAATATAAACATTTAACGATATGTCTTTAATGTTCTATAATTCTTCTCTCTCCCGAGTTGTAGAATTAATATGATCACAATCAATTTATGGCCAGTAAACTGAAGTCGATAAGAATTAGAGAATACAATTAAATCAACAGGGTTCAATCATATAAACAACTGAGTCAAAATTATCGGGTCAACGAAGCATATAATCCTCTAGATTTGAAAAGTTAGTGCATAACGAAATATAAACAAAAACAAATCATTTTTGAAGATTTAGACATCTCAACGCAAGAAATTAAAGGTGGCAGATTAGATAACAAATCAGAAGCGGCGTCTCTGTCCTCAGATTCGTCGTTCTTCGTTGTTAAGATCAGTCATGGAGTTCCAATTCCTTCTCCAATGTATCCTCTTGTCTCTCACGTATTTTTTCTCCCAAAAACGGCTGCCCCCTCTCTGAAACCCTATTCTTCTTTTTATCATTCTCTCGAGCCCGTAAATTAAAGCCCAATTGTCTTCCCGCGCAGGCGGAGCTGCTTGAGTAGTGCCTAGGCGCCCGTAAAATCCACGTGTAGCGTCGCAGAGCGCTTCTTTTTCTCGTGCGCAGTCTTGGTGATCTTCTCTATCTAATGAACGGGGAGTCTGCTTTAAAATCATCCGCTAGTCCATCAACAGTTCAACATAAAAATATCTCTAATCGTCATCAATCATCCAATAGTTATTCATCTCTTGCACGGCACGAAAATAACAAATACCACATATAATTCCGTCCGAAACTAACATAATTCAAATGGATTCTCATATAATATAAGTGCAATTATTGCACTTATCAATCATGTTTTGTGGTCACTTGTAATTGGTATCTGTTATATGATTTTCATTTTTTTTTCTCCCATTTCTTTTCTTTAGTACATCTGAATTTCTTTTCTTTAATACGTCTTCACAGGAATATCAAGTATTTATTTGGTTTCTTTTCAGCAGACTGAACCCTTGCGGCTTTTGTAGATTTTGATTTGTTGTAAAAGAGTTTCAGGCTCTTGTTAGAAACTTAGATCGCTCTGTCTTGCTCCAGATCCATTGAATTGAATTGAATTTGAAGTGTATATATGAGTTTATTTATAGTAATTAGGTGGTCAGATTTTTTTTCCAACTATGTTTCACGGATCTTTTTTAGCCCTATTCTTATGCCAATAGTTTCACCTTCGAGTAGGTTAACCAAAAAAATCTAGTCACTGGGCAGTTTTAACTTATATTTAAACCTCTGCTCGACGCTAGTTTGGTTGCATTGTGGGGGGCTAAGTCTTGCTAAAGCACTTTGATATTGTTAAAAACACTTGTAAATAGAAACAAACATGATGTTACCTCTCTTTTAAAATATCAGAGATAATATATCAGTGGTATTTTTCAGTTACATAGGAAGGTAAAGTGCAATGCACCATATGTAGCATATAAAAAAGAACATAATTTAACTTTAGATATATAATTTGAAAATTATTTTGGGTGTTGGTCATTGAATAGTGTAATGGACTTGCGTGTTCAGAAACACAATCCCTTGCTAAGTTTTTCTTGGTCTATTTCCATTTTTCGCACACGTTTGCTCACTGAACACCAACAAATGCAGATGCCTGCCACAGTTCGAGCTCCGATATTTTTCTCCAAACGAAGGTTTTTTGAGCAAAAAATCGCAGACCTCGACAAATGCACAAACATCAACGAACTAAAACAACTCCATGCTGTCATTTACAAATATAATCTTCATATAGATCCCTTTGTGGCTCTGAAACTCGTCTCAGCTTTATCACTTTGCTGCCAAACGGGGTTGGCCATCAATGTGTTTGATCAAGTTCCTTGCCCAGATGCTCGTTTATGTAATACTTTGATCAAAGCTCATTTACGAAATTCTGATTCATTGAAAGCTTTTGATGTTTTCAGTGAAATGCTGAGATCTGGAATTTCTCCAGACAACTGGACTTATCTTTTTCTTCTGAATGCATGTTCACGGTTTGAATGCGTGAGAATGATTCATGCCCATGTGGAAAAACTCAATCTTTATTTGGATTTATTTGTATGTAATTCATTGATTGATGCGTACTTGAAGTGTGGGATAGTGGGTATTAGAGCGGCCAGGAATGTGTTTGATGCGATGGATGAGAAGGATGTTGTTACTTATAATTCAATGATTAACGGGCTTGTGAAGACAGGTAAGTTGAGTGAAGCTAAGCTTATGTTTGACGAAATGCCACAAAGAGATAAGGTGAGTTGGAACACGATATTGGATGGTTATGTGAAGGCTGGAAAGATGAGCGAGGCATTTGCACTGTTTGAGAGGATGCCATTGAGGGATGTAATCTCATGGTCTATTGTTACATCAGGCTATGCAAAACTGGGTGATATCGAAATGGCTAGGGTATTGTTTGATAAAATGCCAGTGAAAAATTTGGTTCCTTGGACAATAATCATATCTGGATATGCTGAAATGGGGCTTTTGAAGGAGGCAATAGAGTTGTATGATAAAATGGAGGAGGGAGGGTTCCATTTGGATGATGGAACTTTTGTTAGTATTTTATCTGCTAGTGCTGAATCTGGTTCAGTAGGTTTAGGGAAGAGGGTTCATCAGTCTATAATAAAGAGTAGACGTAAGTGTAGTATCCTGGTGAGTAATGCCTTGATCGACATGTATGGAAAGTGTGGCAGCTTGCACAAGGCATGGGGTGTTTTTAATGCGATGGAAAGAAAAGATGTAGTAACCTGGAACGCCATGATCCATGGACTGGCAATGCATGGATATGAATGGAAGGCTCTTCAGCTTTTCGCTAGGATGAAACAAGAGGGGTGTACACCAGATAAAGTGACATTTGTCAGTGTCTTATCTGCTTGTAGTCACGCCGGTATGGTTAAGGAGGGGATTTGTTATTTTTATGGTATGGAAAAAGATTATGGGATTGTTCCTGAGATTCAGCATTATGGTTGCCTAATTGATCTTTTAGGTCGTGGTGGGTGTCTAAGTGAAGCTTTTCGGCTTGTGCATGACATGCCATTTGAACCAAATGTTGTTATTTGGGGTTCTCTGTTAGGTGCTTGTCGAATGCACAATGATGCATTCCTCGCTGAGAAGGTACTCAATCAATTAATGAAACTCGAGCCAGTTAATGCTGTAAATTTGTCGCTGTTGTCAAATATATATGCTGCGTCTGGAGATTGGGGAAATGTCTCAAACACAAGAATGCAGATGCGAAAGGCAGACGACAAAAATCCACCTGGAGTAATTTGATAGAGTTGGATGTTGGATCTCATGAATTCACTATTATCGACGTGACTTATCATGAATCAAACAGTATATATCAGTTGGTCAATGGGATGAGCCAGCATCTTAAAAAGATTGATTATGCAACAGATGTCTGTGTCTAAAAACTTTGTTATGTCCCAGATATTAAACGCTTGTAGAGCAGACAGAAATCTGCAGATTTACTTGTTTCTACATCTCGTCATTTTTCTCGCAAAACCAGAGAATATAGGCAAGATCATCTGACTAAGTCAATATCTTAGAAGTCTTGAATTGCTGATCTTTTTCATCTAGAAACTTTGGCGGTCCCTAATATATATACTCTTGATGTGGATCTGAAAGTCCTCGCACACAGCATATTCAGTGCTTATTTGATCAGGTATGAATTTGCAGCTATGAAACATCCATATCGTGTTATTTTTTGTACAGATGGAATGAAGTTTTGCACATGGCAAATATATATTCAAGTACTGAAAGTGTAAATCGAACTTCTGTAGATGTGCAAGTTATAAATGTATGCACTACGATCTACCATATTATAGTACTGATGGGGAGGCTTCATTTACTCGCCCCTTCATCCTTGACGTAACCTTCTCTTTTGGTATGCGAGTTATATCTCTTTGTACACCCTGTGGGGGAGTGTCTCTCTTCAGTCATCCATTGTAGAATGTTGAATTCTAGTCCCAAACAACCGGTTGATTAAGTGATGAGCGGGCTGGAAGCATTTACCACATTTTGTTGATATAGATTCTATGATGTTCATATGTACAAGAGAGATGTTTTATTCAGAAATGATCTCTTCTGGGAATTTTCGTTTGGCAATGATCTCTGGTTCAGGGTTCGGAATTGGTTGGGAATCAAGTTTTCTATGTTAACCAGTATGTTGAAGTGGATCGAAAACAACGTATCGTGGGATTATGGAACATTAGAGCTTGTATTCCAGGTACAACTTATAATGTCTGGTCGCACGCAGCGCTAAGTTTGACGGAATCGACCATCCCATCGCCATTACCTTTGGGAAAATTCGAGTTCATGTTCTAGGATTTTTGTACTTAATTGTATTCCTTAGATACTCATTTTTCTGATTTACTGATTTAGGATGTATTCGCACCTATGTATTCTATCATGGATGTTTTATTATTATTATTATTATTATTATTATTATTATTATTATTATTATTATTATTATTATTTTATCATGGATGTTCTGAGTGGTTGTATTTTTTTCTTTGTAGTACTTTTTCTTTGATCTGCAAATTTATTCATCAATAAGAAAGGGATTGCAAGTAGGGATGATAACAGGGCAGGACGGGGTGGGTTTGCCATCCCCGTCCTCGAATTCCATCCTCACTCTCATACCTGTCCTGATACCCGGTTTTTCGGGTTCAGGGAATCCCCAAACCCGAAACTTCGGGGATCAACTTCCCATCCCCGCCGCATCCTCATTTCAAAAATATTATTATGGCAAGACGATGACGGGTTCAGAGATTTTCTCAAACCAAAAATTATTATCTATTATTATTAGCAGTGTTCTAAAAAGCTCGCTTAAGCTTGAAGCTCAACAAAAACGCCCCGTTTCGGAGAAAAGCGGAAAAAAACGGTTAAACTGTAGTTTAATTGAATTAAGCGTAATTAAAGCGTTTAATTAAGTGTGCTTAAACACAATGAATCGTATCTATTTATTTTTAAATTTTTTATTTTGAAGGTATGTCTTTTTATTTTAAAATAATAAATTAAGTTTATGATTTAGATGTTTATTTTTTAATTTTCATTATGATTAAGCATGTGTGATAATGATTTGACAAATATTTAGCATTTTTTAATGTGATCTAGTTGCAAAAACAAATAAAGATTACAATTTTGAGATTTTTATGCTTTTATAAATATGAGAATTAATGCATCAAACTTAAATTTATCATATTTATGTATTATTTTATCTATTTATTGGTTTGAGATAATTACAATTACACTAAAAATAAAAAACGTGTTTTCACGCTTAAGCATGTGCTAATCTCGCTTAAGCTTGAAAAGCTTGGAGCTCGACATCCGCACTTCGGGCGTTTCACGCTTTTTAGAATATTAATATCAATATTATTAATATTTTAAAAATAATATTATTATTATATTATTGATACTAATAATACTATTATTTTATTATTGATATCATTTTCGAGACGAGTTCGAGGATGTGGATAGTAATCTCATACCCGCTTCGGACTACATCAGGGATTTAAAAAAATCCCCAAACCCGAACCCGAAGAAAATGGGGATCCTTGTCCCCGTTTCGAGTTTTTCCCGTGGGAAAAATTGTCATCCCTGATTGCAAGATTAATTTACCTTCCAGAATTTCCTCGTGAGATAATAACACCCATAGCATCTTGTAGTAAAGATGTTTATAATTTTCTTTTATGATTTTTGCATTCACCTCTAAAGTATTTATAATATTTGATATTAACAAGGTGATTTTAACCATTTTTGAGTTCGAGTCTAATTTTAAAAAATGTCCATAAATCATAATGTCTGTTAATATTCTTTTAGTTCCATAACTTTTCGAATTAAATTAATGTATTAAAGATAATATAAAAAATCAAACAATACATATTAGTCAAAATATTTTTATTATAATTAAATTAAATAATAATATTAAATTTGTCCAAAATAATCACTAAAAAAACCGTTTTACAATTTAAAAACGAAAAATACTAATTCAGTCTATATAATCATGTTTTACATTAGTTTATTTTTCAATTGATAACATAGTTAATAAATTCAATTCTTCTTGTCACATGGATGATTTGAGAAAAGTTTTGATAAACTTTAATTATGAGAAACTTCGTTCTACATTTGCTATTTTAACAAGATTTTATAAGTACGGTGAGTATTTGAGAAACATACATACACTTTCTTAAAGTAATTCACTACATGTTAATTAGAACTTCAAGAACGTCAATTCTGAAAATAAATAATCTACATTAATATCAGAACAACCCCAATGAGACAGCAAATAAGTTTTATTTGCCAATTTATAGTACTATATAATAAATTTAGAGAATAAAAAAGATTTTTTGTTTATATTTAGCTCAGAAAATAATTTTATGTTAGAAAAAAAATTGTCATAAGACCCAAAGTTAATAAATTTTATAAATAAATCTATCAAGAGACCCATAAATAATAATAATAAAAATTTATATTTGACCTTGAAAAATAAAATTTTGTGATATGAAAGGAAAATCTTGATTTCTCACTGAATCTAATATTTAAATTGAATTTTTATGGCACATTATGATACAAATTTAAGGGATTAGAACAAGTCATAAACCAGACGCACTTTAATAATAATCATTTGATTAAAAAATAAATAATGTAAAATATCATAACATACACCTAACATAGTTTTCGAAAATTCTCAATACTTAAACCTAAAAGTTCGAAATAAATACAAATAAACAATTCAAATACTGATTATTTTGAGGCGTAAAAACAATCCACGTCGACTTCCATAAAATATTTAAATAAACACCCAAAGAAGTAATTTGTTTCCCTACAAAAAATGCTATAACATAAATCAGAATACTAAATCAGTTTTAATATGCATAAAACTCATAAACTGCAAGTCCATTGGGTGTGCACTGTCTACGGCCCGACCTTGCTCACTAATCATCACCTCCAGACTCCTCAACAACGTCATATGCATCAATCAAGTCTAGTGAATGTAAAGACTCAGCATGCATAAACCGTGAATAATGAATACAACATAATAAAAATTCATGCAATTTAAATATACTTGATATGTAAATTACATAGGCATAAATAAATAAATATGAAGTGACTTTCCTGCATAAACATTTTTCATAAAACTTGCTTCTCTTGACATAACATACTTGGACATTTTGCGTAGAATTCTGTACATTGAAATGTGGAACCATAACATAATTCTTTTGATCAAACTAACCTCACACCGTTTGACTGGCAAGGATCACCACAGTCCTTGAACTGGATATCCACTACCAATCATAATATAAGTTGGAAAAGTTTCCGGACACGTTCTCCGGCTTCCAGACCCGTACATGCGTAATTTTGCCACAAGACAACTTACATACTTGAAAAATAATGTTTTTGCAGGTTATATTTATTTACTAACGTCGTGGACCTCATTGGATTGACCCTAGGTATGCTGCCCCAACTTAAAACTTACAACTCAAAACGACACATAAACTTGCATCTTATTCATACAACTCCTTTTTAAAATAAAACGACTTGCGACTTACTCCCACGACTCGGGACTCGACTCAACCTTGATCGGCAACCTAGAAAACTGTCCATAGCCTTAGAATCACCTCTGGAACAGTCACAAACAACCCTGAAACAAGACAATCAACACTAGGCTCTATTCGGTCTCTTTTTGACACATTCGAGTTCTATACGGCTCCTAACTTACCTTGGCTCGAACCAGCCCTTAACCAAGCCCTATACCATGACAATATACCCTAACCAAGCCATTGATATGGTCCTTACCAACTCAAGTCGCATGTGGACGTCATGGAGCAACGGCCGTGACATGCCCTTGCGCGTGCTTCGCTCGTGTGCTGCTCTTTTTTGTCTCAAGCAACTTTCATACCCGATCAGCCTATAAACTGTTGGATCTCGGGTTTTCTCGTGCCTAAAATGCAGCGAAAGTTTTAAAATTTTATTTTTATTTTGACGTTCAAAATATTTTTGGACACTCGTATGGTTTTAATAAACATAAACATTTATAGGGTGTTAGAAGTAATACCTTTAGTGAATTAATTCACTCGGCTCCAACTATTCCGATATTGTTGGATATAGATCTTGTTGAATTTCCCTACGAACTTTCTTCGATCTTCGAATTAGGTCCACGACTGGAATATTTGTTCCTCTTCTAACTTGCACTAGAAAGTGTAGAAGATTTTTGCATTTGAGATTAAGAAAACAAAATGGTTCAAAAACCCTTTTGAGAGCAAAAACTTTTCTTGCAATTTGGAAGAGCCGCAAGTTAAAAAATCTCCTTCTAAAACTTTTGGATGCCTCTTTACATTAAACAAGAATCAAAATCTTATAATTATGTCTAATCTTCAATTTACTTAATTAATTAGATTAATTAAGTCAATTAAAGATTCTACAAATATTTGCATGCCAAATCAATGAAATCATGAAACTCTCGGATGCATGTCACTAAATAAGAATCAAATTCTTATTATTAATTTTCTAATCATTTCTTTGCTTAATTAATCTTATTAATTAAGTTAATTAAAAATTCCAAAAAAAAAAAATGCATCCCATACATGGTCAATCTCGAATGATGCATATATTTCATATAATATCATGCATCATTATTATTTTGCTTTGTGTGCAAGTTTTAAAAATTACGGTATGATGAATATTTCCATATTATATAAATCAATACCATATTTTTTATAAAAACTTAATGAAGTATATTTTAACTTAATTAAAATATAATTATTAAAGCCCATTTGAACTTTAATAAATTAGCAAGACAGACTTATACGCTTACAAGCTGATGATTCATGCTCACATTATATTAATATCATCATAATCCCGATCGAAAATCCAACATCATCGATGTGACAATTTCAACTTATTCGTTATTATGATGCACACTTTAATTTCGAGATCACCAATATCTAAATTAGACAGGTGCACTGTGGGGACCCGGACGCTAATTCATTCCTTAATCGTCTTTAGGAATATTTCAAACAATTATAATAACTATCTTGTGGCATCGTGCAAGGGCCCGTGGCGATCCCGCCACTATCAGGCACTTCTACCACAAGATTACTTGTCTAATACCTGCTATCTATCAATCAAGAAAACAAGCATATCAATACATTCATTGCAATTATCTATGCAATAAAATAAAGCATGTGATTTAGGGAAACTCGAGCCAAACCTCACTCGAGTTGTGCAATCCCAACTCAACATTAATTTATACCTTTATCTTCTCGCTCAGAAGAAGAAGAAGTCCCGACTCTATCTCGGTCCATTCCCAATCTGGTAATAACAATACCGAACAGATATAATATCACTAAACAACTCAATTCAGAACATGTTCTGATCAATACTCAAATCAAAACACATAATCTGATCAATGTCAATTAACTGATGTTTCGACGGTATAACAATACAGTCTTGATAACCCCCGTCAGTCCGAACATCACAGGTATAATACCAGAACTCATAATCAATATCAATACCAGTCATAATCTCAATAACAATACATATCTGATATGAATTCTCAGTCAAATCGATTCCAAAATCATAACAATTACATAAACAGTTCGTTCTTTAATCTGACTTCAATTATACGATGTCTACTATGTCAAGAACATCATATATGACTCATATTCAATTCTGAAAACAACATAATTTTAGAACATGTCAGAACGTAGCAAAACTTACGTCCAGTTGTAGCCCGCATTGATAGGAATACGGTACTGTGTTCAGATTGAAAATCAGACGGTCGGATCAAAATATAAAGGCGTAAGGATTTTCAACACATTCACAAGAACTTTTCTCGATTCTTTTCTGAAATTGTGAGGAATTTACATGTAATTCATATTTATATACCAACTTGCATGCTAGAGAAACGTGGCACATTTTCATATTTTTCGATCGGCGCTCGAGCGGTTAATCTTTACCGCTCGGGCACCAAGCTTTCTGTCCGAAGGTTTAACTTATCCTTCACTGGCGCTCGGGCGGTAATATTCTACCGTTCGGGCGCCAAACATTCTGTTCGAGTATCAATTTTATGGTGCATTGGCGCTCGGGAGGTCTCTTTCTACCGCTCGGGCGCCACGAGCTCTGTACAAAAATCTTGTTTGTCTTGCACCGACGCGCGGTTTTTCCACGTAAGCTCCTACAATCTCAATTCTACCAATTACTCGACGTCTGATTACAATAATCAAATCTCGGGCATTACATGCACACTCTTAAATTGTTTTAGCAGTCATGCTCTCAAAATTTTTATAAGCTTTTATAAACTTTATTTATAAGCTTATCGATTGATCATATCAAACTTATTTCTTATAAATTCAACTCATTGAATTTATTATCTTAATGGGAACAAGTAAACCAGTACTTGTGTGACTCTCAATGGTTCAGGGATACAACTAGCCGTGGATTCACAACTCTTTGTGATTCAAGACATAATCCTTTATTCGGGCTTACCCTAATTCGCCTCATTCCATGCACCAACATTTGATCATGAGAATGTCAGAAACTATTTTCTGATTAAACTCATCGAATCATGGTAAGAGCGTCTAGTAGCATCGCCCCATGACTCCCTAGGTATCACCGATAGTGCCTGCAAGAACCAGTCGGTTATGATAATACGGTCCATTCATCTCATATATCCCGATCGAATCTGCAATCATTGGTTCATCGAGGGTTGCATAATAATTCGATAACTATGTGACACATCTTTGAGAATAAATAGTGGCATCGCATGTATAACTGGAGAACTCCTTCTCTAACGTACATCTCATACTATGACCAGAGATTCTATGTACTATTATTCCATCAGATCACATAGGATATCCACACCCATAGGTGAGCGGTGAATTCCCGACTACAACGCACTGGCTCCTACATATGTCGCAACTGTATCCAATCTCGCCACCTGATGACTCTCTTGAAATCGGTAAACGAGTCAAAGCACAACCCTAGCATATAGAGCCTCAGTGTTGTCCTGGGTCGTAAGGACTAATGGTGTACTATCATAACCATAGACTTATCCTCTTGATGAATGATAACCACTTGAAAAGTCCGAGGGAGGGTAGTTCGGTATAATCATCATATGACTACTCTTCTGCATGTTTGGACATCTCTATGCCCTTACCAAGAAACACGGTACAAAACATCACAGATGCTATTCTCGAGCTCAAGCGACCTTTATCCATGTTTTAGGCGGTTGAATCGACTAGGAACGAATTTAGATTATACAGTATTTACAAATGAGTTTCCACATCGAATTACGATTCATTTGTATTAAAGTATAATCAATGACTTTATTTATGCTGATTGCATGTGTGTACAGATAAAGTAAAACAAGACCATAAAAAGTTGAATTATATTAAAATAAAAATTGTTTATTATACTTGAGTCAATAAATTTTCTAGCCAACCGTTGGCTTGCAGATCATCTACTCTAAGATAAACGACCAAGACCAGACCCACCTTAACACCCTAAGACATAGTACAGACCCTAGCCACGAGCTCTAGTCCAGCCCCAACCAGCCGAATACCGAAAACAACCCCCATGCCCACACGGCGGCAGCTTGCGCTCCGCCTTTTTTTTTCGCACGACACATCCTCATACATCCCCATATACAGCAGCAACAACCCGGATGATCCACACGAAGCTTACGCATCAAAAACTCGTGAAAACTTGAAGGCTCTTGCGTAGAAAATTTCAACATCCAAATTCATGTTTTGATTCAAATATTTCATGTACAAAAATGCTTTTCATTCATAAATATCATCAGACAAAAGTATATAACAAGATAGATACGTCAAGAAAGGTTTAGAATACGTCTTTGCGTTTAAACACTCGAATAAACGAATACCGACGCGAGAAAACGTAGAGGATAAACGAAGAATGATTGCTATACGTTTTCTTTGCCAAAAACTTGTGAAAATTCACCAAAATATTGTAGGTAGATGTGGAGAAACGAAAGAGCTACTTCGACAAACATATAAATATTTAAACTAAATTACACATGTTGAATGCATCATTCAATCCATTTAAATCATTTAAATTAATTAACTCATTAAATTATGCATACGATCTACATATACCGGTTTTTGACACTGCATAATGTCGCATATTATATATAAAATACATAATATCATATATTATAACTAAATCATGTATCTTACAAATTTTTTACTAACCGTCGTAATACAAAGTAAATCAATAAATTAAATAAATAATTTTATTTAATATTCCAATTAATTTGTTAATAATTAAATTTCTTGGAAATACATCTTTTTTTACCATATATAAATAAAATTTACATTGTAATTATTTATTTTATAAGAAAAATCTATAATTTTCTTAAAAATTAATTTCAAAGATGAATGCCATTTTTTTCACAAAATATTAGTTTGTTGGGTGCAATAATTGTCCCTGCTTAGTAGAGCGATCGAACCGTGGTGTTTGTGCTGCTGTGCGGTTTAAAATATTTGAGTTGCATCATTACCACCAGCTATAGCTTTTGGTAAAGTGGCAAGCGCTCGATCCTACAAATGGTATCAGAGCCAAGGTCACGGGTTCGATTCCCATTGATTGCAAGGAGTGCAATTATTGGGAGAGACATTGTTGGGTGCAATAATTGTCCCTGTTTGGTAGAGCGATCGAACCGTGGTGCTTGTGATGTGCGGTTTAAAAGATTTGGGTTACACTATTACCACCAGCTATAGCTTTTGGTGAAGTGGCAAACGCTCGGTCCTACACAGTTTAATCTAATACTTTTTATAAAATTATAAAATCGCACTCGTGACCAAATACTTTTTTATAAAATTATAAAATCGCACTCGTGACCAAATAATTCAAGTTTGTGGAGTAAGGATGCTCATGCGTCGCCCCCTGTCCGAGGTCCACGGGCAGTTGCGGCAGGCAACCTATTCCTTGGGTATGGAAGTGTATTGCCCTGCCCGAAATTGATTTTTTTAATTAAAAAAACGTTTTGGGTAGTCGCCACGCACGTGCGCTAACCATAATTGTTCAAGGCAACCACACTCAGATTTTTTTTTTTCAAATCCTGATTTTTACGATAGCTTATTTCTAGAATTTCTGAAGCGATTAGAAACAAACGTTTCAACACGATTCAAACAATAAACAATACAAATCATACAGACGAGAACCTAGGCTCTGATATCACTGTTGAAATACCGTTTTCTCGCACTCAAGATGTAACGAAAGTTAATAAATTTAATATTGAGTCAATTTGCACTACTATATAATAGGTTTTTTTTTCAAAATTATGATCTTCTAAAAAAATGGGTCTGAGTCAATCAGGGACGGATCCAGGAATAAGAGTTGAGGTGGGCTTGAACTCAATATGATAAGTTATATATTATTAAAAAAAAAGTACATTATATCGTTCAACGAAGTTGTGCCTTACGGGATTTTAAAACATAAAATTCATCAATAATAGAATTTACATCAATATGTTTAGCTAAATCTCGTTCAATATAGAGTGTCAAACAATCGGCAAGAAAGTCATCCTCCATTTTATTGCGAAGTGCCGTCTTCACATGCTTCATTGCTGAAAAAGCCCGTTCAATAGTGGCAGTAGACACAGATAATGTCAAAACAAGATGAATCAATCTAGTCAACATAACATAAACACTTGACCGTCCACTCTCGGTCAATTGCTGACACAACTCAACAAGTGTAGAAACCTTTAAATTTTGCATCACATCGAGTTTATAAATGCATCAATTCATACTTCAAAACAACAATTTCTTGATCTGTGAAATCTCCAGGATAAAACTTCTTCGCAAGCTTGCAAATATCACCACTGTTAAATGAGTCAAATGAATTTTTAGGATCTAAAGCTATACTAAGAGAAAGAAGTTTCACCGATGACTCATTGAACCGAGTATTTAACTCCATCAAAATGATATCTATTGCTGCATTAAAAACATCAAAGTGGTAATGATGTTCTATTGAATAAACCGTCGCTAATTAAAACCGCCAATCCACTTTTTTTTTTATTTTTTAATAATTTAGCGACGGTATTAGCAATAACCGTCGCTAATAGTTGCGACGGTTTTTGATAAACCTGTCGCCGATCCCCATCGGCGACAGGTTTACTAGAACCGTCGCAAAAGTAGCAACGGTTTTCAAAAAACCGTCGCTAAATAAAAAAAAATGGGCATCCCTCTCTGGAATCAATTACTTTCAGACCTTTTAATAGGAACGATCCTGAATGCTTATCTATATTATCAAGTACGAAAAAAATACCACACATGAGATACACAAATGTCAAATTCCTTACATATCTCTATATTTTTTTCGTCTTTTAAACCATTTGAAATAATATAATTTATATATTTATACTCTAACTAAAAATATGAATAAATTGTTGTGAATATATTCAGATCCAAAACCCTCAAATGGTTTAAAAGAAAATAGGCAAAAACTTGTGTGAGACGGTCTCACGGGTCGTATTTTGTGAGACGGATCTTTATTTGGATAATCCATGAAAAAGTATTACTTTTTATGCTAAGAGTATTACTTTTTATTGTGAATATGGGCAAAGTTGACCCGTCTCACAGATTGTGATCCGTGAGACGGTCTCACATGAGACCTACTCAAGAAAATATGCACACACCTCGTATTTGCCCCAAAAATATTATAGATTCAAGGTTTGGGGTCCTGTGAGGAAAACCCGAAATGGAGATGGCGATATCAGATTTTTTCGAGTTGGAGTTCGGATTTGATGATTTTTTAAAATCTCTGAAATAGTTCAGGACAAATATGAACCCACTGCAAAATAATAATAACAATATTAAAATATTAATAATAATATTGTTATTATTATTGACATAAATGTCAATATTAATATTTGCAATAATAATGATAGATAATAATAATTTTTGGTTCGTAAAATCCGCAAATCTACTTCTATTTTATTTAATTAATATTTTTGAAACAGAACGAAGATTTGATTCCGCGGACCCGGCCCCGCCCAGTATTATTGTCATCTTAAAGAGACAATTCAATGAAATTACCAAAGTACCCAAAAACTATACATAATTCTGATGGAACCCCTACAACTTTCTGTAATTAAGAATAATGGTACCCCAATCTTTCTTTCGCTGCAACCTCGCAGCAAATTCCAAATCAGCCCACAATTTTTAGGGTTTTTCACTCCGTCGCCCCCTTCCCCAAACCTCCACTCATCACTCTGTACACATAATCAGGTAATTCTAAATTCCCAATTCAGTTTTCCCTTTATTTATTTGTTTGCTTGTGCCGCTGATTGATACGGTGGATCCACAAGCTTTGCCTGCCTGCATTTCATGTTTGTATGTTATTGCCCAGCGCATTTTCATGATGGAAATAGTAATCTGTTTGGCTTTTAATATCAAGAAGTAGAATTTAAAATGGCCATGATGTTGCTTTGAGTGATATGATCGAACTTAAACTAATGACTTGAGGAGAACTTGCACCATAGAAAATGGAAATTTTGAAATTTATGTGTATTTGTTTTGTCTGTGATGCCCATTCTGATTACAGAACTTTGTATAAATCTAAAAACAAGAAATCATTTCAGGACTCTGATAAATAAGATAGCCAATAGTTGATATCTAGAATATGAAGTACACAACAAAATGAAGTTTTTGGAAGTAGCAACAAAAATAATGGTAACTTTCGAATGAGGACGATACTAAAAGTAGACTAAGATAAAATTAATGTGGCGTGGCATTCCCCTTAACTTAAAACAGTTGTGATCAAGGCTGAAATTACGGAAACCTTTACTCAATTTTGAAAGCATCTTCCCAGTTGGCGTCTTTGGTAAACGAATTAGACTAGTGATTGAGCCACTAAACAACTGGTTTATTGTTCTTTTTCTCCACCTGACTATCAACCACCGAAAGTCTTTGACATTCTTGGATCAAAGGAAAGTGTGATTGTTGAACATCAGATGGGAGCAACCGAGCAACTTCCATTTAGAGCAATAAACATGATCGTCGGGATGAGTTTTAGAATTACAAGGTAAGTCAAGTTGATAAGCCGCTTGGCCAATCTTTTGGAGCATTTTGTAGGGACCATAAAATCAAAGAGAAAACTACCTATTGGAGGATTAGGCTACAAAAGTTTGTTTAAAAGGCTTTAACTTGAGATAGGTCCACATACATTCACCAATTTCAAAGTCTACTTTAGTCTAGGTTTTGTCAGCACACATCTTCATTCTATTTCGAGCTTCGCACAATTGAGAAGACACGATGTTATATTTCTTTCATTCAAGACCCGATCTACCGATCCCACTAATGTTTTTCTAACAATTAGCTGAGTAGATAGGTGGATGCTAACCATATAGAACTTCAACTGATGTGACCTTAGAAAAGAAATGCAACAAAATATTATACCACCATTTAGCTTGTGGCAACCATCTAGTCTCTGTCTCTTGGCTTGTTGGTGCACATAGATCTCAAGTACTGTTTCAAGCATTTATTTGATATTTAAGTCTGACCTTCAATTTTGGGATGGTATGATGGATTGATCATACCCAAATTAGTGAAAAGTTGCTACCAAACTGATTTTAAAAGCAAGAGCTGTATCACTCTAAAATGGATATTGGCTAGTCATGTAACTTTTAAATATTGTCAAAGAACAATTTAGAGACATCTTGGCTGTTTGAGGGTGTGTCAATGCAAAAAAAAAAATGAACACATTTGCTTAATCTATCCACAACCATAATAACTTCCTTACCATGCGACCTAGATAACCCCTTGGCCCTTGACGAAATCCATAGAGATTTGAAACCATATTTTCTTAGGTAATGGTAATGGATACAAAATGACAGGAAAATCAGCATTTTTAGTCTTGTTTCACTGACAAGAACAACATTCACTCACAAAATCTACTGATTTCCTTTTTCATATTTTTTCCAATAAAAAGATATATATTTTTTTTACATGAAACAGTTATATCATTAAGATAAAAATTAGGGAGTACAAATAAACTGGGCATGCCCAGGAGATTTACAAGAACATTAACTCCTTGAGCCGACAGCTAACCACCTGACATGTAACATACACAAATTACTCAGAACATCATACAATGATGAACAAAAATCTGTGTTTTCTGAAATATGTCATCAACTCTTTGTTCTTCATTTTTGTATTGCTCAAATTCCACATTCGTATTAGTGGCGTGCTGGATAATTCTTGTAAGCTTATTACTTGTTTGTCATACCAATTCTTTCAGCACCTGACTCTATCTTCCAACCCTTAGTTTGTTCCACCCTCTAATTCCTCCATCACGACTAGTTGCCAAGATCCTGCTTCAGCACCAATTCTAATGACCCAAGGAGAAGATTGCAAATGGAAAGGAAAATTCTAAAATATCTATTGATGTTTTTTTTTCTGATTCCCATTGTGTTTACATAACTTAGTATAAGTAGAAAAACAAGAAACAACTCATTAAGGCAATAAATACCTTGGTAAAAATGAACAAACAAACAAATACCCTAGTCAATTTTGCTGTTATGTCAAAGGCATTGTGATTGCATGAGCTACCTAAATTTCTCTACTTTCAAAATTACCATCCCAGGGATAAATTTGGTTTGTGCAATTCTTTCCTGTGGAATGATCGTGCAAGTTCTCATGCAGCTTAGGGGCCAGAAATGTAGTTTATTTGTTATTTCATTTTTTCATTGGCGTTATCGTCCCCACTTCTGCTCGTTCTTCACTGCAGATACATGCCACACCATTTGGAATCATAGTATACTACTTTCACTTGCCATCATCTGTAAGAAATTTTAAACGCGGTTCACTTTCAAGTTGACGAGAAACCTACTTTTCCTTCATAGTGTTGCTACTATTATACTTTCCCCAAATTTTAATTTACACTTTCTCTATGCCCCTAAACACAGAAAGCACGAAAGAGGGTTATTTTTTATTCAGTTCCTTGTTTTCTGTTGGCGGCAGGGCGTGTTACATGTGAAGAATTTTGAACTAATACATAACATCAAATTTTTCATGCAGGGTTGTGTTTTCAACAACGAACGAGGCTGTACTCTTTGATTTTTTCAGGATACACCATGGCAAAGAGAAAGCTTATACTGATATGTCAGTCTGGTGGTGAGTTAATAACTAATGGTGATGGCAACTTGTCATATGAAGGGGGAGAAGCAAATGCTGTAAATATCAGCCATGGAACTTTGTTTGATGATCTCAAATTAAAGCTAGCTGAAATGTCTAATTTAGATCATAAAACAATTTCTATCAAGTATTTCCTCCCAGGAAACAAGAGAAATCTCATCACATTGAGAAATGACAAAGACCTAAAGAGAATGATTGGCTTTCATGTGAATTCAGTTACCGCTGATATTTTCGTTGATGGAAAAGAAGGATTTGACCCCACTGTGATAAAAGCGCACTCTAGCAGGCAAGTGATCGTAGTACATCTCATTTTCATATTCTTCAAAGTTCAAACATAGCATTCTGAAGTTTGCCCTATGATTTCCAAGTGTTACCATCAAACCACGCGAGTTGAAAATTGATTTTTGTTGATTTTTTACCATTTCTTTTATTCTCAGCATTTTTTAGTCTTTACTTTCAATTCACGGACTCCGTGGCACTTGTTTTGTGTAGTTATTTTTTAATTTTTTTTGCGTATTACTGTGTGAATGATATCCACAGGGATATTGGTATGAAGCTGGCTGAAACAGTAAATCATGTTTCTACACCCTTAGTTGCTGCTAATACAGTTGTCCATGATGGTAAACCTTTGGATTCCCATATGAACAGTGTACCTGAGGATGCTAACCAACTAGTTGATGTCCCGATCAATTCTGCAGCAATTGCTGAAAAAAGCGTAGACAGCTCAAACCACAGTCAATCATGTCCAGTCTCACCCTTGCCTTCTGAAAATGAAGCTGAAAATGATTCTGATTACAAGCCACGTTTAGTTGCTGCAGTTGATGGTGCCCAGAGTTCATCTGGTTTTGAAATGGATAGCAGTCCAGCAGATACTGTAAAGAAACGGCGGCGCACTGCCTCATGGATGATTGGTGTCCATGGTCCGACTATTGTTGCAGTTAGTGATACTGATAGGGGACAAAGACAGCTGAAGAAAAATATCAAAGATCGTCGTACTTTAACTGTCAACGACAAGATGAAAGGCGAAGGAGATGCTATTCATGGAACTGATGGTGACAGTCTAGCTGCTGTTGCTTTATGTGATGATGATTTACCTGAAAAATTAGTTGCCTCATGGAAAGATTGCATAACTGGCGTGGGTCAGGATTTCAAAAGTGTGAAAGAGTTCCGGGAGGCACTGCAAAAGTATGCTGTAGCTCACCGCTTTGTTTATAAGCTAAAAAAGAACGACACTAATCGTGCAAGTGGCATGTGTGTTGATGAAGGCTGTTCTTGGACTGTACATGCATCTTGGGTTCCTGCTTCTCAGACATTTAGGATAAAAAAGTTCAACAATTTACATAATTGTGGAGGAGAGTCTTGGAAAAATGCTCATCCGGCAAAGAATTTGTTGGTAAGTGTTATAAAGGACAAGTTACGAGATTCCCCACATCACAAACCAAATGATATTGCTAAAAGCATTTCACAGGACTTAGGAATTGAACTGAAGTATACACAAGTAAGGCGTGGGATGGAGGACGCACGGGAGCAACTTCAGGGTTCATATAAAGAGTCATATAATCGGTTGCCTTGGTTCTGCGAAAAGTTGGTGGAGACAAATCCTGGTAGTTCTGTCAAGCTGGTGACTAATGATGAGAAACAACTGCAATGCCTTTTTGTTTCTTTTTATTCCTGTACACAGAGCTTCCTGAATTTTTGCCGTCCCATTCTTTTTCTCAATTCCACATCTTTGAAATCCAAGTACCAAGAAAGTTTGTTGACAGCTACTGCAGTTGATGCAGATGATGGATTCTTTCTAGTTGCACTGGCCATAGTTGCTGGAGAAAATGATAACAACTGGCTTTTGTTTCTGGAGCAACTGAAATTTGCGGTCTCTACATCCCCACCCATAACTTTTGTCTCAGAGAGGGAAAAGGGACTAAATAAGTTAGTGCAAGCGGTGTATGAGAATGCTCACCATGGTTATTCCATGTATCATCTTCTAGAAAGTTTCAAGAGGAACTTGAAGGGTCCATTTCATGGAGAAGGAAGAGGTGTTTTACCTGGAAAATTTTTGGCTGCAGCACGTGCACTTAGATCCAGCAGTTTCAAGAAGTTCACTGAGGAGATCAAACAGATTTCTTTGAATGCTTATGATTGGGTTATGCAGAGTGAGGCAGAGCATTTTACTAGTTTATCATTTAAAGGGGAACCATACAACTATATTATTCACAATGTGGCAGAACCATACACTAAGCTGGTCGATGAAGTAAGAGAATCAACAATAATGCAGAAGATAGGAGCACTGATGGACATGATGGTTAAACTGATAAATACTCGTCAAAAAGAGTCGAGTACATGGACGACGAGACTGACACCATCCAAAGAGAGAAGGTTACAAGAAGCAGCCTTAAGAGCTCATGGCCTGAGAGTGTTCATCTCCTCCAATACACTATTTGAGGTTCATGATGATTCTACTCACGTCGTCAATATTGAGAAATGGGAATGTACATGCTTAGAATGGACGCAAAGGGGGCTGCCTTGTCGCCATGCTATTGCCGTTTGCAACTCTGCCGGGATGATCATGTATGACTATTGTTCTAGGCACTTCACAGCTGAGAGTTACCGGATGACTTATTCGAAATCCATAAATCCTATTCCTGACATTGGTGCACAAATAGTAAAACAAGAGGGTGATTCAAGTTCTGCACAGGTGCTTCCTCCTGCGCAGTATCAACAGAATAAGGAACTGATTAAAACATGGGATCCAGATAAAAGGACGGTCACTTGTTCGAGGTGCAAGGAACCTGGACACAATAGATCTTCTTGTAAGGCTACCCTCACCCTTTAGGCAGGCTTATTTTGGAAATTTGCTGTTGTACATCTTGTATAATCGACCATAAGTTAGAGACAAAACTCTTATAAAATATTGCTATTGATATGATACTGGATTTTGTTTTCTGGAGTGATTGTTGATTCTTAGAATTGTCCATGTAGTTAGTAGGTTCACTCTTCAGTTCTATGGAAAATCTAAAAAAATAAATAAAATCAAATTTGTTATGATAAATGGGTATTAAATATTTTAATCATACTAACGAACGAATAAAATAATGATTATTATGAATATGAATCAAGATCATAATCATTAATAAATCGAGTTTATTAATAAAATTTTGTTATTGTTCTGTAAGTTGTAGATATAATATATGAATTTTTAAAGTAAATTAAATATTATAAATATGAGTAAATTATATTAAAATATTATTTATGTAAATGAATATGATATTTTCTTGAAGACAAAAACTTGTGTGAAACGGTCTCACGGGTCGTATTTTGTGAGATGGATATCTATTTGGGTCATTAATGAAAAAATATTATATTTTATGTTAAAAGTATTACTTTTTATTGTGAATATCGGTAAAGTTGACCCGTCTCACAGATAAAGATCCAAGACGGTCTCATAAGAGACTTACTCTTTCTTGAAAATTAATTGATGAGGATTTGAATCGCTATATGTATAACAACTTAGAAATTTAAGTTGTGTTTTAACATGAATTCGAATTCGTTCTTTCAAATTAATTGAAAGATATTTATTATTTATATCATTCTTAGAATTGTATATTTAATATAATAAAATAATTAGCATAATGATAAATAAAATTAGAGCTTTAAAAAATGAACGAAATTACTGGTATCAAATATTTTGAATCCTAAAAAGTATATTATTTTGGATTAAAATATAAGATGTAAATTGATTTATTTTTCATATCGAGGAAAATTGAATTAAGTCAAGTAAAGAAATTAATATAGGAAATATTTTTTTTTATTTTTTTTATGTCTTTTCTCTATTTTTAATTAATAATAATAAAAAATAAATAAATAGAGAGAAATCGAGAGAGATCCACGCGCCCAGTCTCACGTGATGTCACGTGCTTTACCTACCGCCAAGTCTTAAGAAGCAAAACTAAAGCAAAAAACGGAAGTAGTTGGTTAGTTGGTCAAGGACAGCTCCGATAATGAACTCAACCACTTCGACGGCGGAAGGTGTTGCTGGGGGCGTGATCAGTTGCAAAGCAGCGGTGGCTTGGGCCGCCGGAGAGCCATTGGTGATTGAGGAAGTGCAGCTCAGCCCTCCTGGACCCTTGGAGATCCGCATTAAAGTCGTCTCCACTTCCCTCTGCCGCAGCGATCTCACTGCCTGGATCTCTGAGGTAATTCATTCGTTGATCCTTGTGACTAGTTGCTGCTTCATGCATTAGAAAAATGTGGTGAATCGTTCATCGCATCTGTTTCCACTTCCACTGTTGATACATGACCTGCTGCTCATGGTAATCGGTCTGCATATCGTACTCACAATCTCGTGAAATTTAACTTAATTAATGTTTTTGCAGGCTCAACCTCAACTATTTCCACGAATATTTGGCCACGAAGCTTCAGGGTGAGTTCTAATTGTCTATTGCTGTTTGCCTGTTCATTTCTTAATACAGTTGCCTGCGATATAAGCTAACTAGTTTCTGGTTCTCTAACATCTTTTACATTTGATGCATCTTTTTTATTTGAATTTCTTGGTCAATTTTTACTTGGATTCTCTTATATTTATTTCAGACTATTAGATTTCTATTTTTTCAAATCTAACCTAGACATTTTTCGTACTCTGCCTGTGCCCTGGTGCCTTTTGGGATCTGAACATTTGAGTCTAACTTGAGTGTTTTCCTTGTCCGCGGAATATGATTAATGAAATCAATCCAACTTGAGTATTATTTTCTTGTAAAACCAATTTAGCTGCCTGCTATTTGATGCTCCAATATCATGCCATATAGAAGTTCATATGGGATGCTACTTTCTGAAAATAGACTTTCCAAAGTCTTTTAATCGATTTTATGATAGCACACACGTGAACTTTCCATTATTACCTTGGAGGAAGATATGTAAAGATTTTGAAATGCGAAGTCTCTTACAAAATGCGCTTCTTTCATTCAAAATTCCAAGAACAATGCAAGACATGCTAAACTTTTCAGTGCAACTTCTGCAGAGTTGTAGAGAGTGTAGGCCGTGAGGTTACTGAATTTGAAGAGGGTGACCATGTGCTCACTTTGTTTACTGGAGAATGCATGAGTTGCAGACACTGTGCTTCAGGGAAAAGCAATATTTGCCAAGTGCTTGGATTGGAGCGTCAAGGTTTAATGCACAGTGAAAAGAAAACACGCTTCTCAGTGAAAGGAAAGCCCATTTATCATTATTGTGCTGTTTCAAGTTTCAGTGAATACACTGTTGTGCACTCTGGATGTGCCGTCAAGATTAGCTCAATTGCACCTCTGGAGAAAATATGCCTTCTTAGTTGTGGAGTTGCAGCAGGTACTTTTCTCACTTGAATTTCAGGATCATCTCATATTGAGCATAGATGTCATTATCGTTATTTTTTATTTCTTCTATTACGCGTGGTTGTTGGTGTTGGAGACGATTCTATTTAGTAAATCTAGTTCATAATATTTGTTTTTATAAAATTGTGGTTTTTTAATTAATTGGATGCTTGAGTATTTCCACATGCATGTTGGTATTTTTCACTGGTAGTTTACTTGTGATATTTCCAGTCATAAGTTGTGCCCCTGTTTCCGTACCCCCATGTTTCCCTAAAACACGTGAATGCATTCTTGAAATTTATTTACTATCTTATTTACACGTGCAAATGAGCCGAGTCGAGCTCGAGTAGACTCGATTTAAAATTTGTCTACTCGAGCTCGACCAAGTAATCAATTTCAAGCTTGAGCTCTACTCGTGTATATGTCGAGTTACTCGAGCTCGAAAAGCTTGAAAGTCTGAATTCTAGCATATAGATCACAAGCTTGATTCGAGCTCGAACTCGGATCGACAAAAATTCCCTTATTTTTTATATTTCTAAAAATATATATTTAGTCCTCACAAATAATCGAAACTCGAATTCGACTAGAGAAAATACTCGAGCTATTCGAACTCGGTCAAACTGAGCTCGAATCAAGTTTTGATCGAGTTGCTCACGAGCTACCACGAGTAAATTGACTCACTTACACCTTAGTCTTAAGGTTGTGAAGTAATCACTAATTTGTGTCCCCATCTAGAATATGATAGTTCTATAATTCTATTAATGTTTGTTTCCAACCATCCTTTTCAAATTTCATTAATAAAGATGAGAAAATCTGAATGAGCGCCATGACTAGGTCTAGGTGCAGCTTGGAAGGTTGCCAACATCTCTAAAGGATCAACCATTGTCATTTTTGGTCTGGGAACTGTAGGACTCTCTGTGAGTGAGAACTTTTCATCAGCACATATTACACTATCATTGATATCTTTTAGCAAAAATAAAGGTCTGGATTTGTATCGAGATTGGGAAGTTTTACTGTATCAATGATAGGTTGCTCAAGGTGCTAAGCTGAGGGGAGCATCTCACATAATTGGTGTCGACATAAATCCTGAGAAGAGCGAAAAAGGTACTGAATGGTTGATCCATTGATGTCTAAGGAAGTGCATGATTTAATGCCATTGAATATGTTTTAAGATGTTGATTTAACTTTCTTGACACTACAGCTAAGGCTTTTGGAGTGACTGACTTTTTAAATCCAAATGACTACGATCAACCGATTCAGCAGGTTTGTTCTCATCTTTTGATTTGCCAGCAACTGGCCTAAGTTCTCAAAGTCTATGCAAATATTATACGAATTAGAAAAATGGTACCATAAAATAATTTCAAAAGATGCATTTGGTGTAGCGAGAAACATGGTTTTTTTTAAAAAAAAGCAATACCACTCCGTTGGTGTGCTAGAGTTCCAGTGCATAAATGCTTTCTTTTTATCAAAAAGTAGCTTGCTTCCGAATGTCGCCACACCATTAGCAAAAAGCTTAATGGTAAAATATCCAACTTACAAATTAAGTTTAGAAATCATCAAACAAGTCCTTGGCCAGGATCCTTGTTTGGTAGGTTGAGTTTTGAGGAATAACCTGATAGTAAACTGATGACACTCCAGCAAAAAAGCCAAATTCCACCAATACATCGAGAATGAAAGTAAATTGGTTTAATAAAATGATCACAATTTATGTTCCCAAATTTATAAAAGTGAACTCGATTTCAGGTTATACACCAGATGACTGACGGTGGGGCAGACTATGCATTTGAGTGCGTAGGAGATACTGGATTGATTGCCACTGCTTTGCAGTCTTGCTGCAGTGTAAATTCTGTATCATCTGACATCTAAACTTCTGATAATAGAAAATATTCTTAATCAACCTTACATTTATTAGGGATGGGGTTTGACAGTGACCCTTGGTGTGCCCAAAGAGAATCCAGAGATCGCGGCTCACTATGGACTGTTTCTTAGTGGAAGAACACTAACAGGGTCTCTTTTCGGTGGATGGAAACCGAAATCTGAACTTCCTTCACTGGTTGACAAGTACCTGCAGAAGGTAAGCAAAAACTTGATTATCCCATAATATTTAATTTGTACCAAGTTAATTACAGTTAACACGACTCCTGGTTTCTACATAATGGATTGGAAGGGTATATGATTTAAAATTACACCCTGACTTAACAATTGTGTACGCATAACCTAAATTTGTTACTGATCTACATATTATTATGCTGTCTATTGTCCCATGCAGTACTAGTACTTTTAATTTTAAGAATATGTGAGGCAAGTGTTCATTCCACTAAAAGGTTATCTCAAGATACCGAACAATCTTGATTCTGTCATTGTCATTGTGAAAAATGGCTAGCTTCTGTCATTGTCATTGTGAAAAATGGCTAGCATAAGAATATAAAATATGTTTCCACATTGTTGCATTTGATATCATCTTCTTTCTACTCTTCCTTGGAGGAGGTTAGCCAGTACATACACAAAGAGAAAATGGCAGAAAAGTTTAGATGCTCTTATAAGATCTTAGAAAGGATTTTTCCTTGAACTAACAAGTGGAAAATTACTAATTTTTTCGTGATATTTATTGTACATATATATGTACATATGCATGTGTATATGTATGGTTGGCGATATTCTGGTGTTACCTGTTTTATTTCTTTTCTCCTGCCTTCCAAAATTGTCACTGGTGTTATAGCTCCATATCTCGACTTAGGAATGCAATATATATGCGTTTTGCAACTGAGATATGCAGATGTGAATAATTTTGAGATTGTAATTGTAACTTCAGGAAATCAAGATTGATGAGTACATCACACACAACCTGATGTTTGAAGATATTAACAAAGCATTTGACCTGATGAGACAAGGGCAATGCTTGCGCTGTGTCATGCACATGCCTAAGTAGGGGAGATCAATTTTTTTTTTTGCACAATCAATGAAACAGATGCAAATTCCACAGTAATTATGTTGTAGGCTACTGGAGTTTGCTCTAGTTAAGAACATTTTTGTGAGGTTGTGCCAAGATTTTAGTTTTTGCACTCATCTAGGAAATACATTTTTGGCTTGCTATTCAAATCACAGTTTTTAATGATATGAGGGGAATGCACATATCCTGTCAAAAAGTATGTACTTCGTGTATCATTGTTGATCTCATTTTGAAAATGAATGTATGACGAGCACATTTCATTTAACTGTCTCATTTTCCGAATTAATGCATGCTAAAAAAAATGATGCAGTATGTAGCAATTTAGACACATTTTGGTTGTAGCTTTCCTATTAGACATTGAACTCCAAGAAGCAGTGATACTCATGCACACTTCAAAGTCTAGACCATAGGCTGTTGATCTCAGCTAGCTCTCAAATTTTATTCATGTAGCCTTGAATGATAACTTATTTGCTTGTAATAAGTAGGCTTGTACATACCATCTTATTGAAGTTTAGTCATGCATGATGCATTATGTATTGTTAATTACAAATTTATTGAGTGCCCATTATACTGATGATGGAAAAAAAGTTATCTAGTTTCCAGATTCATCTTCCTTGGTTGTTAATTATATATTATGATTATCTTGATCAGTACACATGACTTCCCTTAACCCTTCTTATATTTCTCACATATTTGTAAAATAATTCATTGTTTTGCATGCCTTTCTAATTTTAATTACCATTCTACTGATCATGTAAAAAATTAAAATATATAGTATCTTATTTCTTGATATATATTCTTTCATGCTTTAAATTAATACTCATTTTAATTTAAATACATGCAACTTATGTGCAACAATACTAATGACAAAAAAGATGGATTATTAATTTTCACCACTAACATTAAAACTTGCTAGTGTTTCAGTTTAACAAACACACAGACCACAATGTGTGTTTGACTCTGAGGAACACGGTATCGATGAGTTCCCAAATTCCATTGCCACCTTACTAGCATTAGGTGTCAAGAAAGGTGACCAACTTTTCCTAACCCACCAAAATTAGAAACATAAATTAACCATACTCAATGCCACTTGTCTCCATTCAACCAATATTTTTTGTGTTAAACAATTGGCAGAAGTAAGAGATTCGTAAGCAGATGCTAGGTATCACCATTTCAAAACCAAGAAATATTGATATTAGTGGTGCGGTGCATACATACTTGTGAATGGCAGACCAACAAAGAATTCATCCGGTCGCGGTACTACCTACACGTCCTCCTCAAGGTCCGTTCCCATCGGTAAAGGTGGATCCATCAGGACATGATGCTCCAGTAGTGAAAAGGAAAAATTGTTGGTACAAGTGCTTTTGTTGGATAATCACCACCTTCATCCTCCTACTCATCATAGTTGCGGCTGCTTTAGCAGTTCTTTACCTTGTCTTCCAACCCAAGCTTCCCAAATACTCTGTTGACAATCTCAGGATAACAGATTTGACACTTAATTTCGACTTGACGCTTTATGCGAGGTTCGATGTCAGCATCATAGCCAATAACCCCAACAAAAAGATTGGGATATACTATGAGAAAGGTAGTCGTCTTAGTGTTTGGTATAAAGAAACTAAGCTGTGCCAGGGATCAATTCCCAGATTCTACCAAGGTCACCAGAATACAACAGTGCTAGAAGTGGGGCTAACAGGCCAAAATCAATACGGGACAACTCTGCTCCAGGCCTTGCAAGAGCAGCAACAGACTGGAAGGATTCCTTTGGATCTTAAGATAGATGTGCCGGTCAGAATTAAATTGGGGAAGCTTAAGCTGATGAAAGTAAGGACATTAGGCAGCTGCAAGTTGATTGTAGATAGCCTGTCTACCAACAAGTTTATCAGCATCAAAGCCAGTAACTGTAATTTTGGACTCAAACTCTGACAACTATTTTTTTCTCATGGCTTTTTTTCCCACAATTCTCCTATTGAGTAATATCATCCCTCACCTCCCCCCGTTCATCCATAACTAGCTTGGTGTAGACGGCTCTTATTCTTTGTTTTGATATCTATGGGTATATAATTTTTTAAGCATTTCATAGTAGTATTATGATCTAATGGTGTTTGCTTCGTCAAGAAAGTTATTCGACAAGGCCTCTACATATTGTAATTCATAACAAAATCTTGGCAGCCATACTATACAAGAGTGTGAAAGAAATTGGGCTTGTGGAAGTAATAGAAAATAATCATTCACATAATGTTGTTCTATCTCATCAACCAACGCATGTTTGCACTCAAAATATACAAATAAAAAGTTTATTTCTTTTCTAACAAGAATTCAATCAACACATCATATGTCGCACTTCCTGTGTGGTGCTATTGATGTCATCAAACATTTTTATCTTATTAGTACCAACCTCAGCGATTTTCAAGACATGATGATTTTCCATGAATACAGATCTTCCAGAGACTGGTTCATACTGATCGAACCATTCTCTCTGAGACGTCATGTGCCATCTCGTTCCTGAATTCTTAATCCATGTTTCACAAAATTTGTGCGCTTTCTGCAACTGTTGACGCTTTGCTAAATAATATCTCACCACAGCCTGATGTACATGCCACATTTCTTTGAGAACCCTTCTCAATAATCGCACACTCTTTGTTGAAGTGCCCTTTACCGCCATATTTAAAGCAGTAAATATTTTTCTTTTTACTTCTTCACTTTGATCTACCTCGCTTTTGGTCCACTGGAGTCATGGTCCACAAATCTCACTCTTATCATTGGCAAATCTTCTGTCTGCTTCAAAGTTACCGACATATCTTCCTTATTCTTGTGTCGACTTTCTTCTCCGTGAACCGCAGTTAAGACATCGTCAAATTTCAAAGATCTCATAAGGATATTGTTGGTTAAGTTGATCAAATGAATCTGTTAAACTTTGAAATATAAGTTTCACAAGTTCATTTTCCTCTATTTTATACCTCATAGAGGTGATATGGTCAAATAGAGTATTTATTGTGTTAATATGGTCATCATAGGGATGGCAATGGGGCGAGGCGGGGTAAATTAGCAACAACATTATCATTCATCTCATTTCACTTTCAATCATTCGTCATTTCTCTTGTTTTATCTCCAATAGCCGTCAAATAATTCTCTTTTCTTAAAACTATTTGTACCATTATTTTTCACAGTATAAAATTTCTCCCCTTGAACTTTTTTATTTCGCACATGTACGTCATTATGTCTACAATAATTTAATAAACTTGAAAAAATAATCTTGCCTTAATAAAAATTTGAAAAAAATATTTCCTGATGTGAAAGATCAGCCTAGGTTGCAATCACAGTGCATATTTATAATTTTAAGAAATTTTAAACCAAAGCTCTGACACCACTTATCGGTCCCATGTGCAATATCTTCTGATAATAATATGAAAATAAAGTATAAAACTGGACATCGAGATTTACATAAAAAACCCTAAAAATTATCAAGGTAAAAACAACGAAATATTAAAAGAATTTCACTATAATATTTTATGGTGTACAACCACTCACGTATTTTCAAAGAGAACACATTTTCTCTTAATATAGAAGAACAAACAACTCACAAATATTATAGAACTAAGCACTCGAGTGTATGAGATGAGATAAATGAGCTTAGAATAAGATGTTCGAGATGCTTTGAAGGATAAGAGGAAACACCTATTATAGGTGATTCCTCATGTCTGAATGCAAAAAATTCCTTATGTCATTCGACCAAATTTGCAGCAATATTTGACAAACATTTTGCTAACCTTTTTTGACTAAATGACAGCCACCCACCACACATTTAGGTCTAAATGTGGCGAGAATCATCCCTTCCCTGAGTGCAACTTGTCGGCAATAGGTAGGGACAAATTTGCAGGCTTTGAAATTTCAAACCAAAGTTGGCAGAATTGTCTCAAGAAAATTCAGAGGAGAAAAGACGTTTTCACATTGACAGAGGCTCTATAAATAGAGTTCCCCCCTTGCATTCTGAAATCTTCCCTTCTTCGAGTTTTCTCTCATCTTATAAGCATTTGAGTGCTTAGTTCTATAATATTTGTGAGGTGTTTTATTCTCCTGTATTAAGAGAGTGTGTGTTCTCTTTGGAAACACAGTGAGTGAGTTGTACTCCACAATATATTATAGTGGAATTCTTTCCATCTTGCCCGTGGTTTTTACCCTAATAATTTTTAGGGATTTTTCACGTAAATCTCGGTGTCCAGTTTATTCTTTTTTTCCGGGTTTTTTTAATCTCAAATTCCACACTTGGGACCAACAAGTGGTATCAGAACCTTGGTTTAAAATTTCTTAAAATTTCGAGTATGCTCTGTGGTTGCAGCCTAGACTGATCTTCCACATCAGAAAAGATTTTTTTGAGATTTTTTATTTAAGGCGGGATTATTTTGTCCAGTATACTAAAATTATTTTAGACATAATTGCGGGAAGGTACGAGATAGCAAAGTTCAATGGAAGCAATTTTATACTGTGGAAAATAAAGATACAAGCAGTTTTAAGGAAGGAGAATTGCTTGGCAGCTATTGGAGATAGACCGGTGGAGATTACGGATAATGGAAAGTGGAATGAGATGAATGACAATGTTGTTGCCAATTTACACTTGGCTATAGCAGACGAAGTTTTGTCAAGTATCTCTGAGATAAAAACAGCCAAAGTTATCTGGGATACTCTGACAAAGATGTACGAGGTCAAGTTGTTACACAACACGATTTTCCTAAAGAGAAGGCTTTATACTTTTCGGATGGCGGAATCATCATCGATAACCGATCATATCAACGCACTTAATACTCTATTTGCCCAACTCACTTCCATGGGGCATAAAATAGGGGAAAATGAACGTGCGGAGCTTTTACTTCAAAATCTACCAGATTCATATGATCAACGTGTCATCAACATAACCAAAAATATTCTTATGGGCTTTCTAAGATTCGATAATGTCTTAACTACGGTTCTCGGAGAAGAAAACCAGCGCAAGAATAAGGAAGATAGGTTGGTAACCTCGAAGCAGGCAGAGGTTTTACCGATGATAAGAGGAAGATTCATGGACCGTGACTCCAGTAGGAGCCAAAGACGAGGTAGATCAAAGTCAAGAAAGTAAGAAGAAAAATATTTACTGTTTTAAATGTGGCAGTAAAGGGCACTTCAAGAAAGAGTGTATGAGAATCGAGAAAAGTTCTCAAAGAAATGTGGCCAGTACTTCAGGCGATGGTGAAATATTATTCAGCGAAGCAGCAACAGTTGTAGAAAGCAGGCACAAATTTTGTGACACATGGATTATGGATTCAGGAGCAACGTGGCATATGACGTCTCGGAGAGAATGGTTTGATCATTATGAACCAGTCTCAGGAGGACCTGTATTCAAGGGAAATGATCATGCCTTGGAAATCGCTGGGGTCGGTACTATCAAAATAAAAATGTTTGATGGCATCATTCGCACCATACAGGAGGTACGACATGTGAAAAGACTAACGAAGAATCTTTTGTCCTTGGGGCAATTGGATGATATAGGGTGCAAAACACGGATCGAGAACGGGATCATGAAAATTGTGAAGGGTGCGCTTGTGGTTATGAATGCGGAAAAAGTTATTGCAAATATGTATGTACTTTTGGGAAAAACACACAAAGAGGCGGAATTAGCTGTTGCATTAATTGGTTCAGGAGAAGAATTAACAGTTTTATGGCATAGAAAGCTCGGGCATATGTCAGAACGAGGGTTGAAAATTCTCTCAGAACGGAAGCTGCTGTCGGGACTTACAGAAGTGTCACTACCCTTCTGTGAGCATTGTGTTATCAGTAAACAACACAGATTAAAGTTTGGCACTTCTACTGCCAGGAGAAAAAGTATATTGGAACTGATTCATTCGTATGTTTGGCAAGCACCAGTTGTATCCCTAGGAGGATCAAGATACTTTGTCTCGTTTATTGATGATTTCTCTAGGAGATGTTGGGTGTATTCTATCAAGAAGAAATCAGATGTTTTCCAGATCTTCAAAGATTTCAAAGTGCGGGTTGATCTTGATTCAGAAAAGAAAATCAAGTGTATGAGGACTGACAATGAAGGAGAATATATCAATGATGAATTTGATGCATATTGTCAACATGAGGGCATCAAAAGACAGTTTACGATGGCTCACACACCTCAACAAAATGGAGTGGCGGAACGGATGAACAGAACTTTGTTGGACAGAACAAGAGCTATGTTGAGGACTGCAGTTCTAGAAAAGTCATTTTGGGCGGAAGCAGTCAAAACCGCTTGTTATATTATCAATCGTTCTCCTTCAGTGGCGATTGATCTGAAGACTCCGATGGAGATGTGAACTGGGAAGCCGATAGATTATTCTCATTGGCATACATTTGGAAGTCTTTTGTATGTTTTGTACAATGAGCAAGAAAGATCAAAGTTGGATTTGGAATCCAGAAAATGTATCTTCTTGGGTTATGTTGATGGAGTAAAGGGGTTTCGCTTGTGGGATCCTACTGTTCACAAGCTTATCATCAGTAGGGATGTTATTTTCGAGGAAGATAAAGTAAAGGGAGACAAAGGCACACCGAATTCAGAAACTATTATTTTTCAGGTGGAAAATAAGACGGGTGAAAGTCAAAATTCTTGTGAAGCAGTACCAGAGCACGAAGAACAAGAACATGTTGAGTCTGAAGTTTCCAATGTGAGGCAGTCAACTCGAGACAGAAGAGCACCAGGTTGGCTTTCAGATTATGTCACTGAAAGCAATATTGCATATTGTCTATTATCAGAGGACGGTGAGCCATCGAGTTGCCACGAGGCTATCAAAGCTCGTATGTATCTTTGTGGATGATAGCAATGCAAGAAAAGTTGGAGGCATTAGACAGAAATAAAACTTGGGATCTTGTTACACTACCACGAGGGAGGAAAGCCATTGGAAATAGATGGGTCTATAAGATCAAGCGTGATGGCAATAACCAAGTAGAGCGGTATTGTGCTAGATTTGTGGTAAAAGGGTTTTGACTTCAATGAGATATTTTCTCATGTAGTTCGGCTTACAACAGTCAGAGTAGTGTTGGGATTGTGTGCGTGTTTGACCTACATCTAGAACAGTTAGATGTAAAAACGGCATTTCTTCATGGAGATCTTGAAGAAGAAATCTATATGCTCCAGCCAGAAGGTTTAGAGGAAAAAGGCAAAGAGAACTTGGTTTGTAGGTTGAAAAAATCTCTGTACGGTCTCAAACAGGCGCCGAGGTATTGGTACAAGAGATTTGATTCCTATATCATGAGCCTTGGATACAACAGACTGAGTGCAGACCTTTGTACGTATTTCAAGAGGTTTGGTGATGATTATATTATTTTGTTGTTGTATGTGGACGACATGTTGGTAGCATCCCCAACAAAGATCGGGTCCAAGGATTGAAGGCACTGTTGGCTAGAGAATTTGATATGAAGGACTTGGGACCAGCAAACAAGACCCTAGGGATGCAAGTTCACCGAGACATAAGTAACAGAAAGATTTGGCTTTCCCAGAAAAATTATTTGAATAAATCTTGCAACGCTTCAACATGCAAGATAGTAAGCCAATTTTAACCCCTCTTACTGTTAACTTCAAGTTATCCTCCGACATGTGTCCTAGCAGTTAAGCAGAGAGGATGGAGATGTCTCGAGTACCATATGCATTAGCAGTGGGAAGTTTGATGTTCGTCATGGTCTGTACAAGACCGGACATTGCTCAACCAGTGGGAGCAGTTAGTCGGTATATGACGAATCCTGGACGAGAGCATCGGAGCACTGTTAAGAGGATCTTTAGACACATTAAGGGTACCTCGAATGTTGCATTATGTTATGGAGGATCAGATTTTACACTCAGGGGTTATGTCGATTCAGATTATGTCCTGATAAGAAGAAATCTACTACTGGTTATATGTTTATACTTGCAGGGGGAGCAGTAAGCTGGGTTTCAAAACTGCAGACAGTTGTAACGTTATCTACAACAGAGGCAGAATACATGGAAGCTACTCAAACTTGCAAGGAGGCAATATGGATTAAAAAGTTATTGGAGGAGATCGGACACAAACAAGAGAATGATCCTTTGTTTTGTGACAGTCAGAGTGCCTTACACATCGCAAGGAATCCAGACACATTACAATACAATTTCACTTTGTACGGGAAGTAGTAGAAGAATGAAGTGTGGATATGCAGAAGATCCATACGAAGGACAACATAACTGATGTTCTGACCAAGCCAGTGAACATTAAAAAGTTTGAGTGGTGTAGAACCTCAAGTGGCCTAGCAGAAACGTAAGCAACATGTAATGGCAAAATTGAAAGGATGTGTGGAAATATGTTTGATTCTCAATTAAATCTCCAAGTGGGAGAAATGTCTGCAATAGGTAGGGACAAATTTGCAGCTTTGAAATTTCAAACCAAGGTTGGCAGAATTGTCTCAGGAAAATTCAAAGGAGAAAACGCCAAGCGTTTTCACACTGACAGGGGCTATATAAATAGAGCTCCCCCCTTTCATTCTGAAATCATCTCTTCTTCGAGTTTTTTCTCATCTTATAAGCATTTGAGTGCTTAGTTATATAATATTTGTGAGGTATTTTGTTCTCCTATATTAAGAGAGTGTGTGTTCTCTTTGGAAACACAGTGAGTGAGTTGTACTCCATAAAATATTATAGTGAAATTCTTTTCATCTTTCCCGTGGTTTTTATCCTAATAATTTTTAGTGATTTTTCACGTAAAACTCAGTGTCCAGTTTATTCTTTATTTTTTTTTCTGGTTTTATTATCCCAAATTCCACACGTGAGACCAACACAGCTAACCTTCTCATGGCATCTACACACACTGAAGGAAAAGAAAAAAAAAAGAGAAAAAAAAAACCCTTCTCATTGCATCTTCCACCGTTGAGGCGGCGGTTCCTTGCAGAGAAATCCAGATGGCTGAGGTTGGAAATAGAGGTACAATCTTGGCAAGATCAGCTCACCTATTATGTTCCCCATCTGTTCGGCCCAAATTATATTTGATAGTGCAATGGTGTGATACAATTAAGTTGGACCGAAAATAAATTAGTCATTTTAAAATACCCATTTTATTTGTCCAGCCCAAAAATATTTTAACCCAATGGGCGAATCAGGTGTAGCCCAATCGGATAATCATATACCTGATAGGCCATCGACTATACAGGCCGGACGAATAAGTTTTTAAAATGGGCTTAGCCATTTGGGCTATCCATATTCATCGGGCCGGGACATGCAATGTGTATTTTAAGATGGGCTAATTATTTGGGCCATAAATTCAACTTGTTTATTTTGAATATGACTAGGGCCGAGCAAATTTAGCCCATTGGTCTATCCATACAATTTGGGCTGGACAAATAAAATGAGTATTTTAATATGGGCTAATACTTTGGGCCAGAAACACAACCTGAATATTTTTATTATGATTAGGGTTGGACAAATAAAATAAATATTTTAAAATTGTTTTGTAAACCTGTTTAGCCCATTGGTTTGTTGACCAGACAAATAAAATGAGTATTTTAATACGGCTAATCCATATATACCTTGGGCCGGACCTGATTAGCCTGTTGGGCCATCCATATAATTTGGGCCTTAAAAATACGATGGGTATTAGATCTTATTATTCTGGTCCATCTAAATCCATATATTTTGGGCCGGACAAACCCATCTCTTCACTCTTCAGTCTGCAAAATTTCCCAGTCATAGGCTCATAGCTGCAATCTAACTGAATGGCCGGAGGAGAGGAGGAATCGATTGAGGCGGCGGCGGCCTCGCGGCGGGAGAGGCTCAGAGCGCTGAAAGCCGCTCAGGAGCTCCTCAACACTCCCGATGACAACACTTCTGTTGGTAAACCTCAACAAGCTACTACAAATGGAAATCGCAACTATGAGGATACTCGTGAAATGGAATCTCAATCTGATGATGAAAAAGAAGAAGATGCAGGAGAGGAGTAAGTTTCCGAAGTTCCTCCTCTTTTTTGTTTTTTCCTAGGCAAAACAGGCATGGGTCTCAATCTGTAGGAATTAGGAAGTCTTTTTCTTCCTGAGCAATAGAATTAAGGTTCGCTACTTCGGCCAACTTTGATTTTGTCTCCAGTTTCACATTTTCATTGTAAAGTTGATGTCGTACTTTCGGATGATGTTAAAACCACTGGTGCTCAGCATGTAATTGTGTGATTCTTGTTACAGATTTACTTTTTAGGTTAAATGGTATTTTTATTGATTGCAGCAATGTCACTATGCAATTCCGAAACTACCTTCCTCATGACAAGCAGCTTCAAGAAGGCAAAGTCACCCCGCCAGTGCTACCGAAATTTGAAGACCCCGTCCTGGCAGCACCTCCACCGGAGGAGAAAACTGAGGTCTTTTATCGTGTTTTGTTATCTACTCCTGCTCCTCCGTCCCCCCTTCCGGCTCTCTCACTCTCCCCTGTATCACTCATGTGATTGGATGTGTTCCCAACAAATTGCAGGATCCATTTCTGAACATTGCACCAAAGAAACCGAATTGGGACCTGAGGAGAGATGTACAGAAGAGACTTGACAAGCTTGAAAGACGAACTCAGAAAGCAATGCTGATACTCATGGGTATTGTATCTTCTTTCCCTTGAGAGTAGTTTACTCGATGCACACATCCTCACATTTGTTTTCTTTGTCTGGAAAAGAAATCTGTCCAATACATCCACATGATATGCCTCGATCAAATGCATGGTTAATCTTGCTATTGAACATTAATATATTACCATGTAAAAAGATTGCTGTAGTGCATACTTTAGTACATTTGTGTCTTAAAGTCAAGGTGGAAATCTTGAAAATATGATTCCCCTTGCTTCTTGAGAAATATCTTTAAGAAAATGCTTTTTAAGACTACATTAAAGGGATTAGTTATTCAACTAGTCTATATTTCTGGCATGTAACATCCCCTTGATACATTAGCTAGGTTACTCGGCATCTTACGACATACTCGTGATATACATTGCTTGTGAAGTTGCATGTCAATATTGAGCCTTGATTTAGATTCTCTTGTGCAGAACGAGAAGAAGAAAAAAGGAGAGTTGTAGAAGACAACGGCACGGCATGAATGGGAGGAGAAGGGAATTCAAATGAAAATGTCCTTAGGCCTTTAGATTTAAATCAGAGATTAAGGTTCATGTAGTTTAGTTGGCGTCCTTTCAACATTTCCCATGAGTTTGGTGTGAGAAATTTGTTTCTTTTCCTCCATTTTTGTTATGGATTGCTTTGCTTAGAATTTGTACAATCTTATGTACACAAATGCAAACGATTTACCCACATATCAACTTAGAAGTCTTCATACCAAAGATGGGTATGGAGGCGCTTTCGTACAAATTTGCAAAACTAAAACAATAGTTGAATGAATATGCCTTCAAAATATGAAAGTAGCTAACCTGGAGAGCCTCGTTACTTGAATTAGTCAAAACACACAAAAAAAGTCTACACAATATTATGCTACCATGAACAAGATATAGATTACTCATAGTTTGTCTATTTCCACACAAATCTCAATCATAAAAGGTATATTCGGCTGAAGAACAAGTACATCCTTCGGTAGATGGAGCTTCGAAGTGACATACAATCAACAGCAATAATTACAAGGAATGGGTACTAGACCCAAAAAATTTATGCACGTGTTTTTTACAACTATTCTGGAGGATCTATAGCCAGATATTTGAAATGTTCAAAAAAAAAATTAACCGATTCTTTGATTGGATAGCTTACACTTTAGATGACGCATTAGCTTCTTCATCATTCCAACAGGCGTGCACAAGAGGAAGCTGGTATTCATCAGGTTTCAGAGCCAAAGCAAAGTCTGGTAATGTAGGTGCTGTTTCCATAATTCTACACTCAAATATTGGAATATGCAAATGAGAATAACATATTCTGTATCAATTTGCTGGTACATAACTGGCACACTATCTAAAAGATATTCACCCTAATTGGGAAACGTTGACTGATATAAACGATAGATGTCCTCTACGAGCTCCTAAGTAGAGAGTTAGAGACCAACGACTCAACACATGAAACTCGTGAATGAGCTAACTTATGCATTAAGTTCCGCTTATTAAGCTAATAAATAGTGACAAACTCTGTGCAAGAAAATAATCAGATACTTAGATTTGTCCATCAATACTTACTTTTCGGAAGTGTACAGATCCTTGTTGATTCGCACCTTGCTAGAAGTGTCCTTGGGAATCTTTTCAGACAGATACTTCATGGTTCCCCAAAGTGGTGTGTTCCTGCACCAAAAATTGGAATTTAGTATTCCCATCTATGTCATATAGCAGTGCAATGCTGTGTATTATTCTATAGGAACTGGCTCCAAAAACATGAGGCAGGTAGAAAAATTGAAGACAAAGAACACCCCACAAAATAAGTGTTAAAGGCTTAAACCAGTACAATTTCTTATGAAAGGATTAAATCTTTACGAATTAACATGCACATTATATCTCATAGTAGACTGAGAAAATTAACTGGTGATGTTGTACCCTAATCACTAAAAGACACCCAGCGTTTGATCACTAGGACTGAAGGAAGATATGTGAGGCCCATTCAAAACATGCTGTTATCACAATAGGAAACTGAACTGAAAAGAGGAGATGTGGGGAACAGGACAAAAGCTTCAGAACTTTAGAATAGATGAGAGTAGATTTCCATATCGAGTGAACGAAGATTGAACAAGAAAATTTCCTTGACCCAGTGATAAAATTTCAGAATTTCTGAAATCCGAGTGTTGGAAGAGTGGCAGTACATTTCCATGAAATTTAAGTTGTAAAGTATCTGGATAGAGAGCGAACCAGAATCCTCACGTATATAAGATAATTTGGAAGTTTAATTGTACATATTCCTCATAAACGTGAACAAGAGATAAAGGGGGTACCAAGATTACCTAGAGACAGGAACTGATGCATTAAAAGCTTCACCAGCCTTCTTGCTCTCTTTGAGATATTCGTCTGCTGCTTGTAGAGCAGCAACAGCCATCCCATGGGACTTCTCTGTATTCCCCTCGTCGAGAATTAAACCATGGTAGTAGTATGCTGCAGCCTATCATAATATCAAAGTCTTCTGTTAACACAAGTCAGAGATTATGAAAGGGGTTTTGAAAACTAAATTATCATGATAAAGGACATCATCAAGTTTTAACAGCATACTGATACCAAAATATCAAAATAGAGTGATAATTTTGTAAAATAATGTAGAAAAATATGCTCTTTATAATCTATTATGACGGGATCAATTGGAACAGTCACATCCCATCAATTCTACTTCTTTGTTATGCAGCAACCCCCACATATCTTGTTTCGGACTGTGAGATATATCCCCAAATAATAAATCAATTGGTTAGCATACACATCGTAATCAGAATTTCCACTCGACCAATCATTGAGGCACTTCAAATTTCAAAACAGTAGAAATAACTCCAGTGTCAAGAGGTTAAGGCGTTGATGGGCAGAGGAAGTATGCAAGTGTATGACATTTCAAGATGCCTCACAGTAATTGCTATTGGATAGTTTGATAAAAGTAGGCCGGATCTTGCAGTACAACATAAAGATAATGGCAATTTTAAGACATACCTTAGCCTCAATGTGTTTCCACTTCACGAATAAAGAATGCTTTTCTCCCCAACCATTTGCCAGTGGAAGGTTCATGATGTTATCTTGGGCCTGCAAAGTTACAATCTCACGAACTTAAGTCCTCATAAAATCATAAAAAGGAGTTATAATCATGGAGCTAATGAAGGAAACAAAGATGAACTATGTTCAACCTTTGGTATGAACAAACAAAAAGCAATTGAAAAGGTTCGATTCAACTGCACTACTATAATGGATTGATTATTCTTTAAAACCCATGAATCTAAGTCAGCAAAAGATTAAACAAGTGAACGAAATATCCAGGATGTATGCTTGCAAAAACCAGAAGTGATGAGTTTGAAGCCCCCTTTGTTCTCTAATTAGTTCATGCTAATGGTACATATGTTACAACTATCTATAAGAACTTGAGTAGTTATTCTCCACAAAAGTTAACCAGAAAAACTGCACAATGAGGTATGGCACAATATATATAATACTAGTACAATTGACCGCTAACAAACAATTTGAAAAGGTTATTGCAGCGGATAAAAAGGAAAACAAAATCCATTAATACCTGCTGCCAGTATTTTACCATCTCACAAGCAAGTCTTCTTTTCACAGCTAAGGTGGCCTTGGCACTATCGATTGCAAGTCCCAGCTGAATATCAACACACTATTCCAAGGAGATGCAAGGCTCAGAGATATATAACTTGATATAACTTAAACAAGCATCAGAAATTTATTAAATTGCACGAACAAAGTAGACATATAGCAACGATAACTAACTTGCAAGAATCATGTCTTGGCCAGACTAAAAAGCAAACAAAAACAAAGCACCCATATTTAGAAGCTATATTCATGCAATCATGCATCAACAAACAGTTCCAGGACAACTACAGGACAAAACATAATTATGGGTCTTAACAGCTTCATGTAAATTCAACATAACAAAAATTTCAATAATAGGGATATATGAAATCTACATCAAAATTCTTGAAGAAAACCCAACCAGCATAATGTACACAACAGCTTGTGCTTTTCCATGTGGCTGTAAGGCAAATATCAAGTACTAACATGAATGAGAAACATAAATGACAATAACTAACAAACAGTAACTGCTTGGTACCCCAGTAAGGCCATAACATTTATTCACTAAAACAAACCCACGTGGTCTAAGTAAAGTAGGGTATCTTATGTGAAATGTGACCGAGCTCTATTAGCAATGGCATCAAATATTATACACATAGCAAAAGATAGCTTTCTGAAGTTTTAAACCATCAAAATGCTATCATGCTTACCCTATGAAAAGTGTGTTCATAATTAGAGAAAGTTCATTAAATTTTGATTTATTATTTCCAAACTACCACACGAGCATTCATATCCTTCAAATCTCCAATATTAGTTAAGTTATATGCATCAACTTGCTTCAACCACAATGGCGATGCAAGAGAGAAGGGGCGTGAAATGACAGCAGATAATCTGAAACATGCATAATATGCTACATTTTAAAGATGTCCAATATTCACTAATTAGTAATTTTAATAGACCACAACAATGAAGAAACCTTAATTTTAGAATAACAGCAAAAAAATAATCCATCTCAGCAAGGCCGGGTTTTTATGATTGAACACACCTTGCTAACTGTTGGTACGAGGTGCAAGATGTCACCTTTTGGGCAATAAACTATCGATTTACTTCTAACTTGTTAGGTTTACAAGTCTTCTCGGACTCAAAACAGTGTATAAAGATAGAGCTGGATATGTCATAAGCTTCAAACATCCGCAATATCACTAATAAATTTGTCAGAGAGTCTTGCAAAATATTTATGACCTCTGATGCCATTAGTCACATCCATAAAATTGTTACCAATTATCTTACGAAACTTGTGAGAAAATGATTGCTTCCCTGGTCATATACGCAGCTGCTCTTCAAAAAATGTCCCGACTAAAGCATGATTCTTAATGGAAATCAAACAATTTCATACATTTGCACTCCCCTTGGCTCTTAAGATAGCATACATCACATCCAATTGGAATCCATTCACGAGGAAAATGCGAAGAATGTTCCATTATATCAAGTTCAAACATATTGTTGAAATTTCTATAAACTAAATGAAGTCTAAGATGTTTCACTAGCTCAGAAACCATCTTCACCATGATCATGAATTTCATCGATTATGCAGATTCAAGGGCCAAAACTTTGCAACACTATCTGACTAACAAAACCAATAAATGTAAAATTGCAGCATTTTTCAATATCTAAGTAAGTTTCAATAGTGGCATCGTGATATGGTGTAAGGTGGTAACTTCGTGAACCATAATACCTGCCCTAGTGCTTGGAGGCAAAGTGCTCGCAGAACTCCTTCAGCAAGATCCACGGGAAGATTTCTCCTAAAGAAATAAGTAAGTTAGGGGAAAAGGTGAATCCATCACATAATCTTCTACTAATTGATCGTTTTACAGCCCTTAACAAGATACCTTAGTTCATTGGGAACCTGTGGGAGAACATGTCGGACAGCACAATCAAGGTAACCGGCAGCCTTCAAGAAAACATCAACAGAAGATCGTCGATTCTCTGTTGTAAAACATAGAAAGCACATTAGGAGTGAGAAATTTACTAAAAGCAAAAAAAGGAAACATGCTGCACATCCACTAAACAACTTGGAAGTTCAATGTGACAAAGGTGGAATTTGTTTTTTTATCCTATCGTGTTTGTTCAAGACATTGTACAGTTAACTTCCAGCTGGATGCATGATATAAGTGTTAGTTATATTTACTATTTCATTGAAATAATTGACTGTTCATTCAAGTATACATATTGCTTGTAACTATCTCATCTAAAAAATTAATTCATTAAAGATGTGTACAATTAATTTTAAGATTTCTGCACGCCCCTTTTAAGACTTGCAAGTGAAACTCTTTTCTATTAATGGGTGCAAAGAGACTGTCCTCACTCATGTACCCAATGGGGCTAGAAGCTCTGATTCATGCTGAATGGCAAACTTATTGTAATAAAAATTGTAAGCTTCTAGAGATGACATTTGATACTTATGATATTCAACGCATATGTAAACAAATAGACATAAGCATTCAGCATTCACCATATAAGAAAGAAATAATAAGATTGGGGCCTCATCTCCTGCCAATCGAAGCACCTTCCCCTGCTCCACAGTTACTTGACTGAGTGCTTCTCTTTTTATTATCGACTATTAGAAGCAATTAAACCGGTTTTATCACTTTAAATTACGTGTCGTTCATTGTCATTTGCGCAAAGCATCCAGCAAGTGATGATTGTTTGTGCATTGTATCATCGTTAGACAGGTAAATGAACAAGGTCTAATTTCTATTGAAACAGCATCTTATATCATTCCTGACTGCAAGCATGCGAACAATGATCTCTCACAATTCTCAGGTTTTCTAAGGCCAATTAATGCAACTTAATTAGAGCGTGAAATCTCTTCTTCATTTATATAACGTCTCATTTAAACTCAATCCAATTAACAACTGAGTATCTCAGTAAGAAAAAGATTGAGTTAACCTAATTTAATTATGACCATAGCATCTATCATTGATGACTTACTAGCATGCTCACAATTGAGTAACAAGCACATTCAGGATCTTTTATCATATATGCCAACAAAATATACATAGATTCACCTACGAAAAACAATATCACAATTTTCTCTACTTGAGGTGTCTGAAAATATGAAAATTGTCTGATGATCTACAGACAAATGAGTGAGAAAGATTGTATATAATGAAAACTGACTAGGTACTAAAATTATATAGAATTGGAGTTAGCTTGAGTACCTTCCGATAACTTTGGCTGATAGCCATCAATGGATGTTCTTGGAAGAAGTAATAGATTGGCTTGTGTTAATGATAGCATGGCCATCAAGTGCAAAACCGATAATATTTCATACCAAGCGCTAAACATTTCTGTTTCCTGGAGATAATGATAGCGATGATGAGATTAACAGTGCTTTTAACGCAAGAGAACAGGTGAAAGAAAGTTATGGATTTGAAGGCAAATTTAAGCGGGACCTCTGCTTCGTCCTCTTGATTAACCCAAACAAACTGCAATTTGTGTTGCAACGGACTCCCTGCGCAACACAAAGGGGTGTCTCTCAAAAGTGTGATTTTAATGGAAAGTTTTGGTACCTGGATTGGCGTTGGAAATGCTTACCATTTTTAACCAATCCCAAAAGAACTGGCAAATAGTCTTCTAGAGCCTGAAGAAGATCACTCACAGCTGAACCTATTGCAAGAAACAGATTATCAAACATCCATATCAGCAATTTTAGATAGCATGAAATTTTTAGGTCATCTCTGCGACCAACCATGTTGAGTAGCACTTTTCCGTCTTGTTCTTGTAATTGTCGGAGCTTCATGCGCTGCCATAACTACTATTCTGGTTCTGAGAGCAGAAAGGCGTTCAACTAAGCTTTTAGAGATTTGATCACCTAATGACTGAGAGAAATCAACAGGCTTGGGGATCCGTAAACCTGGGACAAATACAGAAACCTCCCCAATATTTGATGGCCTCCTCCTGTTTCCACCTGTATCATTAGGAGTTGATACTAGGCATCCCATGTCCTATATTTTTTTGATCTGCCAACAGAAGCACAATTCACAAGCACAATTTAGGAGATCGACCACAAAAGGTCATCAAAAAGGCAGTTTGATAGTTTTATGATGTACAAATGTACATCGAGACTTGGTTTCTTGTTATACCACCCAGAGGTTAAAATGATGCACAAAGCATTCACAGGAAACTAACAAAACAGAGTGGAGGTGGAGAATAAAGAGGTGAAGTCCTTGAACTACACAACTAACAAAGTAATTGGCAACTCACGGGTGGTGGCAAGATTACGTCAAACTGTATAAATGCTGAGTGATAAATGTGCTTACCAGGCGTCTTTAGATATCAGAAGATAGATTGGTAAATTTGTCCAGTACTTTCTGCAACAGAATAACAAGAAATAAAATTCAGATCAAAATTAAAATGGAAGAAAAAAATCCAAGAAAAAACTGGTTACATCAATGTCACAAGAAAGGCATGACACATTGACAACTTGTGCTTCCTTTTCTAATGCTAGTAGCCCTTATTGTTCCCTCATTTATTCAGTTAAACAAAAAAAAACTCACATTTCCTATTTTTCCCTTTATAGAAACTTTAGAATCGGGGAGTAATTAAGATCAGACTGCAGCTAGATACTGAAAAACACGATAAAACAATAATTATAGTCTTCACAACAGTAAACCAAAAAAACCCAAAAAGGAAAACAAATAAGAAAGAGACCCTCTTCAATTTGCCGCAAGCCAAAACTAAGAGATCAATCAACTCATCAATACAAAACAACATAAACGCACAGAATAAAATCTCCACCTGAAGCAGAACAGGACCGTTGAATCCCATCAAGCACGGGAACATGAACGAGCGGACAAATGACAAAGATGCGATTTTAAAGGTTTGTGGAATCAATTCTCTTGTGGGTTTCGGTCAAAAGCGATGAGACTATACCAAAGTCAATATATACTGAAATTTTCAGTAAAAAAAAAATCATTCAACATGAACATCAATTGCAGGAAAATGGACAATTCAACGAAAGGCGATACGAAAACATATGAATCAACTAGGAATTTGGAGCTTGGACGTGGAGTGAAAATGTTGATGAGCAAACGTAGCAAGTAAACAAGAGGAGAAGGAAAGGAAAATCTAAAAGCTTGCTTTCGTGCTAATCATTATTACTTTGGAGAGCGAGAATGGAAGTTGGAAGCTCCTCTAACCTGAAACTCTTTATTTAATCATATATTTATAACGGACCTAAGTTGATGTACCAAATAACTACAATCTTAATAGTAAATAAAAACAATCAAATCTATATAGATGAAAAAGAACGATTTTATGTTATATCGAGAGTATTTTTTTTTTTACCGAATGTTCATACGAATATTTCATTTCAAAACCAAAATTGTGAAGTCTATTTATATATTTTTATTTGTAGTGAGATGTTCACGTAAACATCTTATAAAAACACCTAAAACTCTCGGTGTATCATAAATTGACTCTAAAAATATATATGTATCTCTATATTGACTTTATGGCTTATAAAGTCATCTGATATCAGGGTCTCAAGTTTAGGATGAGACGTCAGGGTTGAGACTTGAATACAATCAAATTCAGATAAATATATGTTGGAATTTATGAGTTTCAAAGTTAAACAAAAAAATTTGTAAGAGAACTTTAGAACCAAACTGAATTGACACAACTGAAAGTTCTTAATTGATCGCAAAAACAAATAAGATTTATCGGACTTAAATGGATTAAAAACTTAAGTAAATAGACTAAAGTTCTTATAAGTATAAATAAATAATAAAACTGATGATTCGAAGTTCGTTAAACAGATTGAAGATCAGAACTGAAGGCTAAACTGAACTGAAATGACCTAACTCAACTGTTTAAATTGAGAAGACATCGGTTAGAACTGATGTAGTCCAGCTGAACTGATCAGTCGACTAGTTTGACTCTTGATCAGTTAGCCACGTCATCAGCTGCAATTTGAAATTTCAGCAGATAAACTGACAGTCTGTACCAAAGTAGAACAGATGAAGCAGAGCAAGTCTGATACATCATACCACTGTCAGAAAAAGTCATCCACATGGACTAGAAGACGATTCAACAGATATTAATCATTAAATGCATTCTGTAGGACCGAGTGCTTACCGCTTTACCAAAAGCTATAGCTGGTGGTAATGGTGCAACTCAAATCTTTTAAACCGCACAGCAGCTCAAGCACCATGGTTCGATCGCTCTACCAAGCAAGGACAATTATTGCACCCAACAATCTCTCTCTCAATAATTGCACTCCTTGCAATCAATGGGAATCGAACCCATGACCTTGGCTCTGATACCAATTGTAGGACCGAGTGCTTACCGCTTTACCAAAAGCTATAGCTGGTGGTAATGGTGCAACTCAAATCTTTTAAACCGCACAGCAGCTCCAGCACCATGGCTCGATCGCTCTACCAAGCAAGGACAATTATTGCACCCAACACATTCAATGTGATCGTTGGAATCGAAGACTATTTATAGCTGATGAGTTCAGTTGCATAAAGGCTATGAAAACGTTAACCGAACAAAAACAACATGCATGAACAACTATCAGTTATTTGCAATTTACTTTCAAGTTTATTCAATTTACAAATCCCACAATTTAGCTCACACATCTTTGTGTTATTCGTAGCATCCGGGCTATTTGTTAGAGCTATTCAGTTTTCAAACTGATAAGTAAGAAGATAAGCTAACTCCAAAAGATTAAAAAATCGAAGTGTTTATTCAACCCTTTTCTAAACATATTATCATCATAACTGATCATAACAAGTGGTATCAGAGCGGTTAAAATCTGGTCTTGAATATTCCATAAGCTCAAATCTGATAATAATGTCTTTATTTAACAAAATCTCTATGTTTTTAAGAGAGAAGTTCGATGACTAGAAAATCAAAATACAGTCTCATTTAGATGCACATGACGATGATATGTGGTACGTCATAATTGACAGACCCGTGAAAATTATGAAAGCTAACACATTTGTTGCTCTAATTGACGGATCACCTCATCGTATCGAAAAACTACGCGATGAGTGAACCACAGAAGATAAAAGGAAGGCAAACTTGGACAAAGTTTCCAAGAACATTCTGTACTAGACTAGACGTTGGATAAAAACACGTTCAGCAAGATCAAAATATGTAAATCAGCACAAGAAATTTGGGAGAAGCTGATTCAGTTGTGTGAAGGCAACGAGCAGACTAAGGAGAATAAACTTTCAGTTGTCGTACAAAAGTTCGACAATATCAAAATGAAAGCTAGAGAATCAATAAATGAGTTTGATGAAAGAGTGAGTTGCATCATAAATGAACTGAATGTACTAGGAATAGTGCATTCAAACAAAAAGATTGCTCTAAAGGTGATGTGTGGTCTTCCCAAAGAATGAGATAGTATAACTATGGTCGTGAGAGAATCAAAAGACCTGAACAAGGTGGAACTACATGACTTGTTTGCAGATTTAAAAGCTTATGAATTCGAGATGCAAACAAAGAGGGAAAACCAGTAGTCCCATTAGTTACAATCGCCCTCAGTGCTCTGAAATTGGAGCCAACAGTTTCAGTTGAGAATACAACTGAGCAATGACGCGATGTTATTGTTCGTCAAGAAATTCAGAAATGATAGACTATGTCTGATCTAACACGATATATGAACATAATCAGCCAAAAAACCAACCCAAACAGAATGTAAATTTTGAGAATAAGGTCAAACATAGGAGTTTAGGTCATATAGAACCGGAGAGTTTTAAGTTAAATCGAACATAGCTTATATGCTGATAAAATCAATCTAGCTCCACTGGCTAGAATTGTTCTTGCAAAAAACCAACTCCAATTGGACATTACTCTGTGAAGGCGACATCTAGTCATAACCACAACTATAGATCTTTCCAAAAGAGATACAACATGAATGAGAAGGATGAACGACCTAAACTACATATGGTGATAGAGAAAACACATCACAAAACTTCATAGGTTTATACACATGCTCACACTCTTTCGATACACAGGAGTAAGTCAGTTAGACTAATTCAAGTATATGTCCCAAAAATATTAATATGTTCAGGACCCAACTAGTTTTGGGTACCAAAAATTTTGTTAATTGATTTCAAGAATCAAAGAAAAACATCATCAAAGAATCAATCCGGTTTTTGGATAGTGGTTGTTCAAGACACATGACAGGTGACATCAAGTTGTTTTCCGAGTTAATTTATTACAAAAGACCAAAATCACTTTTGGTGAAAACTTCAATGGTAATGTCGTGAGTAAGGATAAGATTATTCATGACAAGTTAATCATTAAAGATGCTTTATTAGTTGAAAATATGTGTTATTTTCTGATTAGCCTTAGTCAAATATGTGACAACAGATACTCTGTTGAATTTCACAAACACACATGCATAGTTAAATCAGCTAATGGAGATGTTATGTTAACCAGAATAAGATAACAAAATACTTATAAAGTAAGTTGTAACGATTACAAACTTGTTGCTCATATGTGTTTTGTTGTTTTTCATGGTAATAAAAATATGTTTTGACATAAACATCTCAATCACTTAAATTTCAAATCTATTATCAGCTTGAGTAAGCAAAAACTAGTCTCGGGACTACCTAACATATATTTCACTAAGGATAAAGCTTTTTATTTTTTTGTATATCTGTTAGGTAAACAACTCATATCAACCTTCAAGAACAACGGAAAAAACTCAACGATCCGATGTTCAGAACTTCTCTACATGAATCTCTTTGGTCCAATATATTATCTAAACATCCTAACTCTTCAACCAAGACTCTATTTGATCATCTCATGTGCCAAATGATTGTCATTTCCCAATTCGTCCATGATATTGAAGTCAAGAACTATGCTCATTGAGCGATGTTCGATAGTTTCAAGGCCCAAGTAATCAAAAATCTAAGCACCATTGAGTCCCAAGTTCGCACAGCCAACTGCTGCTCAATCGCAGATTAAAAGTCAAATATTTGTCATAAATGGAGAATTGACGGCTCAACTCACTGGAGCCCAAATCAATATGAATGCAAAGTCGAAAGTCCAAGTGGCTCAAGTTTGACAGCATATGGATGAATGGTATGATACTTTGGGCAGCAAGTTGCACAAAATTCTAAAATATATGCAACACGGTGATGCCAAAAAAGAAGAAATAGTGGACTACAAGAAGATTGAGAGCAAAATATGCGAGTTGAGAGGGCCAAATACGAAGAATCTAATATAGCCGAAGTAAGAAGAAGGGAATAATATAGAAGGAATAGAGGAGATGGCATCAACGGTTTGAGTTATAGACGTTAGATTTTATATTTTCTCTACAGGTGTATTAGGTCTTACTTTCTGCACATGTGCAATGAAATTTCATTTCCTTAATTAAATTCATTTTTTTAAAACTCATTATTTTTATTATTCCTGAAATCTTTGTATAGACTTGCAACTTGATTTTGTTTTCACTAAGAAGGGAGAAATTGTTAGAATATTATTTTTATCATAAGTTTTGGTGATTGACACAATAACAAAATCAAGATGTTTCAGGAAACCAGTCTATATAAAATATTTATTTCAAGTTTACCACCATTGATACAAAATCCAGCCTCTCCACTATATCATTCTTTACAAGTGGTAGATCATCTAAGTTCTGACCAGGCGTATTAAATGAAGACCATTACTATCCAAACATTGATCAGAATTGAACAAACAAATGAGGATGTATTACTTCCAACCATTCTGAAGACTACCAGTTTTAGCATGAAAAACACTACTTCACTAATTCCTGATGTGACAAAATATTTCCTAAAATGACATAATTTAAAAGAACTTTCAGAGGTTATTCGAGTTAAAGCCGAAAAATTCAATGGAACATGCAATGACATTTGTACGATGTTGATAAAGACAAGGTCATTCTGTCAGAGACAAGTACAAATGATTGTTGAAAAATAAATCTGACCGTTGAAGCTTTTTAACTATATAAAATAAAGATTCAGGTTAAGAAGAAGAACTCTCGTCCATCTTTTGATTTGCAATATCACAAGATTTCTGAGCACATTTAAGCGATCATATTTTCAAGACATTACCTAGCTGTAGTATCCCGATTCCTAATTTGGATTAATTATTTTCGGTGGGATCGGAAGGACCGAACCGGGTTCGGATCGTCCGATCATGGTTCGGATCGTCCGAGCCAGATGTCGGATCGTCCGAGCCAGGTGGCTGGACCCGTGGCAGACATGCAGAATTCGGATCGTCCAAGCAAGGGTTCGGATCGTCCGAGACAGGTGGCTGGACACGTAGAACGCATGCAAGGTTCGGATCGTCCGAAGTGGGTTCGGATCGTCCGAAGTGTACCGGATCGGAGCTTCCGAAGTGGATCGGATCGTCCGAACATTGGCTATAAATAGAGGCGCGAGGCTTCATTTCTTACTCGCCATTTCAGAGCGTTCCAGAGCGTTTTAGTCGTTTCTGAAAGGTTTCTAGTCTTTCCCGAGGTTCAGGCACTAGCAGGGAGCTACTGGCTTTGTAGCGGAGCTGTGCTCTAGTTGGGAGCTAGCGGCATCAGCGGGCTAGCGACGGACGAAGGTTTGGAATTGTATCATTATTATTTCAGGATTATCTAGTTAAGTCTGGTAGATAAGTTTTAGTGATGGTTTTCACTTGATGAATAGGCTTGGAATAGACCTGTTTGTCTGGTTTTCCAGTGGATTAGGATTGCAGTGATAGAGGTACGAAAGTACTATCCGAGATATCCTGGTCGAGTATACATTCTTATATGTGTTGCATGATTATGTGGTGCATTGATATATGTCATATGATGCATGCTATTATGTCACGCTGTATGATGCATGTTGCATTTCATGTTGAGCCGTATCTCCTTCGAGATAGCCTTTACTGTTGAGCTGTATCTCTTTCGAGATAAGCTATATCTTGTGGGGCCGCTCAGCCCTGTCTTGTGTTGTGGACGCATGGACACCGAGAGTACACAGTGGCCGACGGGTCCGGAGGGCTTCGGTGATCCGGGACATTTTAGGTCCACGTCTGTTCTTGTAGTGGATGCAGTGACCCAGAGGAGTACCGCGCGGCACTATCCACTTGGCGCCTCTAGACTGAGCATATTGAGATCCTTTGTTACTCCTGTTTCTTGACTACCCTGGTATCATATCATAGCATGTGCATTTCATATAGGTTTGTATACTCATGCTTTTGTACTGGGCGTTCTTATCGCTCATGTCCTCGGTTTTGTTTATCTTGGACACCCCATTCCCACGGGGCAGGCCTCAGGTTGGACAGCTCAGGAGGAGGAGGAGGAGGACGTTGAGTAGCTGGTTGGTTTAGTTCTTCGGTATCTTTTTGATTCGATATGGTTGTACCGTATATTTCATTTTAGTTGAGTTGTCCTGGATTTTCGATTGGGTTGTATATCTATCTTTTGGTGACAGTTTTCCGCCTTTATTTCTGATTGTTTTTAATTAAGTTAATCGCATGCTTAGTTCTTGATTAGTAGGTGATTCTGGAACGGGTCACTACATTTATGGTATCAGAGCATGCTTACGATTTTGGGATATAGATTTCTGTTTTGGGATTTTCGTTGACCATTTTACCATTTTCCCCATTCTATCTTGTAGCGATGGCTGACCACTTTGGTGATGAGAGTAGTCAGGGAAGTGTAGGTCGTTGGGGTGACCAGGACGATCGTAGGCGTCATCGTGAACATCGTCATCGTCGGGATGGTCCTAGGCGTTTTGATTTGCACGATTTGTTAAGCGTCATAAGTTACCGTATGTTTCTCTAGACGTCATTCTTTCCGTTTCTACCCCGATGGGTCATTCGGTGTTAGCTAAGCGTCTAGTGATGGGTTGTCCCTTAGATTTTGAGGGTAACGAATTGATTGCGAATCTTATGATCCTGGAGATGGAAGATTTTGATTGTATTCTAGGTATAGACCTATTGACTACCTACCGAGCTACCGTGGATTGTTACCAGAAGCTTGTTCAGTTTCGTACGACTGAGAGCTCTAGTTGGTTTTTCTATGGTGAGGGAGCGCGACCTCCGATGCCAGTGGTATCTGCTCTGAAAGCCTGTCGTGCTTTAGAGGCGGGCGGGGAAGGCTACCTCATCTATGCGATTGATTCCTCCACAGGTAGTGTTGGTATAGATGATATTCCAGTGGTTTGTGAATTTCCTGATGTTTTTCCAGATGAGATTCCTGGTTTTCCTCCGGTTAGAGAGGTGGAATTTGGCATTGAGTTAATGCCAGGGACTGCACCGATTTCTCGTGCCCCCTATCGTCTTGCTCCGTCAGAGATGAGAGAATTGAAGCAGCAATTGCAGGATCTTCTTGATAAAGATTATATTTGCCCGAGTGTTTCACCTTGGGGAGCTCCAGTCTTGTTTGTCAAGAAAAAGGATGGATCGATGCGATTGTGTATTGATTATCGCCAGCTGAATCGTGTGACGATCAAAAACAAGTATCCATTACCTCGTATTGATGACTTGTTTGATCAGCTTCAGGGTACCTCTGTTTACTCCAAGATTGACTTGCGATCGGGTTATCATCAGATGAGAGTCAGAGATGATGATATTTCCAAGACTGCATTTCGTACTCGATATGGGCATTACGAGTTTTTAGTTATGCCATTCGGATTGACGAATGCGCCAGCGGTGTTCATGGATCTAATGAACCGAGTCTTTCGTGATTTTCTGGATCAGTTTGTTGTGGTTTTCATCGATGATATCTTGATTTATTCTCACAGTGTGGAAGAGCATATCCAGCACTTGAGGATTGTGTTGCAGATTCTTCGCGAGAAGCAATTGTATGCTAAGCTGAGTAAGTGCGAGTTCTGGATTGATCGTGTAGTATTCCTTGGTCATGTGATTTCCAAGGAAGGAATTTCTGTGGATCCCAGCAAGATTGAGGCAGTGCTGAATTGGTCACGTCCTACGACGGTGGCTGAGATCCGTAGTTTCCTAGGTCTGGCAGGGTATTATCGTCGCTTCATTGTGAATTTCTCTCAGGTAGCTAGACCATTGACGCAACTTACTCGGAAGGATGTTCCATTTGAGTGGTCATCTGAGTGCGAAGATAGTTTCAGAGAGCTTCGTCGACTTCTGACTTCTGCACCTGTTTTGGCGTTACCGTCAGGATCTGATGGTTTCAGTGTTTACACCGATGCCTCTTTTCAAGGCTTAGGGTGTGTGTTGACGCAGAATGATCATGTGATCGCTTACGTATCCAGGCAGTTAAAACCTCACGAGGAGAAGTACCCTATTCATGATCTAGAATTAGCTGCTATTGTGTTTGCGCTAAAAATATGGCGTCATTTTTTGTACGGGGTTAAGTTTGAAATTTTTACTGATCATAAGAGTCTGAAGTATCTGTTCACTCAGGCTGAGTTGAACATGAGACAACGTCGTTGGATGGATCTACTTAAAGATTATGACTGCGAGATCAAGTACCATCCAGGTTCTGCGAATCTCACAGCCGATGCTCTTAGTCGCAAGGTGAGAGCCTCTGCACTTCAGACCAGTGCTATGATTAGTACTATCCAGGATTGTTGTTCGTTGGGATTTAATTTCAAACATCGGAAAGGTATGGAGAGCATTCGTGTTGCTACCATTTTATCTGAGCCAATTTTGTTCGCTCGGATTCGAGATGCTCAGATGTCTGATCTCAAGACTCAGAGATTAGCTCGGTTGGCTGGTGGAGATAGTAATTTCCATTATCAGTCTAATGGTCTTCTGTGTTTGTCTAATCGGGTTGTAGTACCAGAGGATGATACTTTGAGGGAAGAGATCTTATCTCAGGCCCATCGAAGCAAGTTGAGTGTTCATCCGGGAAGCAATAAGATGTATAAAGATTTGAGGACACGATTTTGGTGGAAAGGGATGAAGCACAGCATTTATCAGTTTGTTTCCAAGTGTCTTGTTTGTCAGCAGGTTAAGGCAGAGCACCGTCGACCGGGAGGATTATTGCTGAACTTACCTATTCCTGAATGGAAGTGGGAGCATATCGCGATGGACTTCATTACTCACTTACCATTGTCTTCGAGGAATAGTGATGCTATTTGGGTAGTGGTGGATCGACTCACCAAGTCTGCTCATTTTCTGCCATATAACCGTGATTTCACTTTCGATCGTATGGCTCGCTTGTATATTCAAGAGATTTTACGTCTGCATGGAGTGCCAGTCAGTATTGTTAGTGACAGAGATCCTCGTTTTACCTCACGATTTTGGGGTAGTTTCCAGTCAGCAATGGGCACTTCACTAAGTTTGAGTACGGCTTATCATCCAGAGACCGACGGTCAGACAGAGAGGACTATCCGTACACTTGAGGATATGATGCGAGCTTGTGTTATGGATTTCGGACCCGCTTGGCAGGATCATTTGCCTTTGATTGAGTTCGCGTACAACAACAGCTATCATCGTAGTATTGGTATGGCACCATTTGAGGCGTTGTATGGGCGACGTTGTCGTACTCCATTATTCTGGGACGAAGTTGGGGAACGACATGTTGAGGGACCGGAGTTAGTCCAGCAGGCTATTGATAAGGTTGCAGTAATCAAGAAACGGATTAAGATCGCTCAGGATCGACAGGCTAGTTATGCGAACACCAAGCGGCGACCTCTTTATTTTCAGCCAGGTGAGAAAGTGTTTCTCCGAGTTTCGCCTTTTCGCAGGATTTTGAGATTTGGTCTCAAGGGTAAGCTGTCTCCGAGATTTATTGGTCCATTTGAAATATTGGAAAGCGTGGGAGATTTGGCTTACAGACTTGCATTGCCGCCATACCTATCAAGTATTCATGATGTATTCCACGTATCTTTGTTGAGACGATACGTAGCAGATGAGTCTCACATCTTGCATCCCTCTGAAGTTCAACTAAATTCGGATTTGTCTTACGTGGAACGACCAGTGCGGATTCTCGATCGCAAAGACAAGGTATTCCGGAATAAGATCATTCCTCTTGTCTTAGTTCAGTGGCAGTGCAGAGGCACTGAAGAAGCCACTTGGGAGCTAGAGAGTCGTATGCGTTCGGAGCATCCAGAGCTCTTTTGAGTTGTACTGTAGTTGTACTATGGATGTGTGTGTGTGTTTTCCGTTGTAATCCAAAGATCAGTTGTGTTCAACAACAATTGAGATATAATAACAATGTTGTTACTCCTTTTTGTTCATCCTATAAACCTGATTTCGAGGACGAAATCTTTTTAAGGGGGGAGAATGTAGTATCCCGATTCCTAATTTGGATTAATTATTTTCGGTAGGATCGGAAGGACCGAACCGGGTTCGGATCGTCCGATCATGGTTCGGATCGTCCGAGCCAGATGTCGGATCGTCCGAGCCAGGTGGCTGGACCCGTGGCAGACATGCAGAATTCGGATCGTCCAAGCAAGGGTTCGGATCGTCCGAGACAGGTGGTTGGACACGTAGAACGCATGCAAGGTTCGGATCGTCCGAAGTGGGTTCGGATCGTCCGAAGTGTACCGGATCGGAGCTTCCGAAGTGGATCGGATCGTCCGAACATTGGCTATAAATAGAGGCGCGAGGCTTCATTTCTTACTCGCCATTTCAGAGCGTTCCAGAGCGTTTTAGTCGTTTCTGAGAGGTTTCTAGTCTTTCCCGAGGTTCAGGCACTAGCAGGGAGCTACTGGCTTTGTAGCGGAGCTGTGCTCTAGTTGGGAGCTAGCGGCATCAGCGGGCTAGCGACGGACGAAGGTTTGGAATTGTATCATTATTATTTCAGGATTATCTAGTTAAGTCTGGTAGATAAGTTTTAGTGATGGTTTTCACTTGATGAATAGGCTTGGAATAGACCTGTTTGTCTGGTTTTCCAGTGGATTAGGATTGCAGTGATAGAGGTACGAAAGTACTATCCGAGATATCCTGGTCGAGTATACATTCTTATATGTGTTGCATGATTATGTGGTGCATTGATATATGTCATATGATGCATGCTATTATGTCACGCTGTATGATGCATGTTGCATTTCATGTTGAGCCGTATCTCCTTCGAGATAGCCTTTACTGTTGAGCTGTATCTCTTTCGAGATAAGCTATATCTTGTGGGGCCGCTCAGCCCTGTCTTGTGTTGTGGACGCATGGACACCGAGAGTACACAGTGGCCGACGGGTCCGGAGGGCTTCGGTGATCCGGGACATTTTAGGTCCACGTCTGTTCTTGTAGTGGATGCAGTGACCCAGAGGAGTACCGCGCGGCACTATCCACTTGGCGCCTCTAGACTGAGCATATTGAGATCCTTTGTTACTCCTGTTTCTTGACTACCCTGGTATCATATCATAGCATGTGCATTTCATATAGGTTTGTATACTCATGCTTTTGTACTGGGCGTTCTTATCGCTCATGTCCTCGGTTTTGTTTATCTTGGACACCCCATTCCCACGGGGCAGGCCTCAGGTTGGACAGCTCAGGAGGAGGAGGAGGAGGACGTTGAGTAGCTGGTTGGTTTAGTTCTTCGGTATCTTTTTGATTCGATATGGTTGTACCGTATATTTCATTTTAGTTGAGTTGTCCTGGATTTTCGATTGGGTTGTATATCTATCTTTTGGTGACAGTTTTCCGCATTTATTTCTGATTGTTTTTAATTAAGTTAATCGCATGCTTAGTTCTTGATTAGTAGGTGATTCTGGAACGGGTCACTACATTAGCACTCGCCTATCAGAACTTATCAGATCATTCAATGATCAGTTATACTTTAATTATTGTTAGATGACACCAACTATATTAAATTTTTTTATTTTTAGAAAATTATGTGTGAATATTTGAATTTTAAGAAAGTGATTATTATTTTGTAGAATATAATATGTGAATATTTGAATGTATTAATATGTATATTTTTGTAAAAGTCTATTGATGTCACAAAGTCACATCAAATTATAGCATAAAAGTATATTTTCTTATGACATGGGAATTCACATTCGTTATTCTTCTGTGTACATTGGGTAAAGCTTTGGATTGACACAATAGTCTCCAAAATACGTTGGATAAGTAAACCACACTAGACAAATCATGAATGAAAAAACTTGTCTGAAAATATGTTGATAAGTGGAATCACATTACTGATCACGTTAATCAAACGTTCATCTATCTCACCTACTTAAACATCCAATTATAAAAGAGATATCTATATACATAATTATGTATCAAAGTTAGTTAGTTTTAGTAATAATTAATGAGTGACTCTCATGTGAGACCGTCTCACGGATCATAATCTGTGAGACGGGTCAACCCTACCCATATTCACAATAAAAAGTAATACTCTTAGCATAAAAAGTGATACTTTTGCATGGGTGACCCAAATAAGAGATCTGTCTCACAAATAAGATCCGTGAGACCGTCTCACACAAGTTTTGCCCATAATTAATTATGATCGGGTCTATTCACGTGTATTATCGTACTTTGTGAAGATCCACGTACGTCAGATCACATAAATATAAATAAAATAGCTGGAAAGTTTTTAAAAAAAAAAAAAATTGTATAAAGTTTTTCTTCGTCACTCTAAATTATATATTATATAAAATTTAAAATTCATCAGAAAGCCTCTTAAGTAATCGAATTGTAGTTGCAAATCATATTTTTATTATGTGAAATATGATCCAGTTCAAAATTTATCGGACAAATTGATTATATTTATTTTGATTTTCTATTTTAAATCCGTCGATCCAAACGCGATCTCTATAATTGTGATTCGGTATCGGAGAAATAATAATTAGCCAAGATTAATTTAATTTTTTTGCATATGATAAACTGTTTATTACATATTTTGAGACTTGATCTTTAGTCACTTGTTATAAAGACTAGGGGAGTTCATCGGTCGGTTCGGTTCGGTTTTCAGTTTTTTATTTCGGTTTTCGGTTTTAGAAATATATAATCCGAATCATTTTTCTTCGGTTCGGTTCGATTTTCTACCAAAACGGTTCGGCTATTTCGGTCGGTTATTTCGGTTTTCGTATAATTATTTAAATTAATAATATAAATATATTGTAAAATATAATATGTTAACTTTCTATATGTTTTCTTAGTAAAATATTTAAATATAAAGTCTAAATTAATTAAACAAACAACAATCAACTAAAAATTATTCAAAATAGTTTTTCATTCACTAAATATCATATCAAAATATATAATATAAATAAAAATATAAAAAAATTATTAATTTAATGAAATTTCGATTTTTTCGGTTTTTTCGGTTTTGCTATAGATAATCCAAAACCGAACCAAATAAACTTCGGTTTTAACATTTATATCTGAATTATAAAATCCGACTTTCGGTTCGGTTCGGTTCGGTGTTCGGTTTTTTCGGTTTTTTCGATTTTATCCGAAATTTGAACACCCCTAATAAAGACCAATCACAAGAACCTTAAGACCATAATAACAATAATTATAATCCTTAATATATTTCCTACATTAACTAATCTGTCTCCATTAGACATAATTATATTGGAGATCAGAATCCAGGTTCCAAAAGCTATAACTGGTGGTAATAGTGCAACTCAAATATTTTAAATCACACAGCAGCTCAAGCACCGCGGTTTAACCGCTCTATCAAATAGGGACAATTCTTGCACCCAACAATCTCCCTCCCAATAATTGTACTCTTTGCAATCAATGAGAATCGAACCCGTGACCTTGGCTCTGATACCAATGGTAGAACCGAGCATTTGCCGCAAGCTATAACTCGTTGTAACAGTGTAACTCATGGAAAAAATTGAAGTACATAGTTTGAAAACTAAGAATCGAAAATGAGTAATATTCGATGAATAAGTTATTTTAATTATAACTTACTATCTTGTCCAAAAAAAAAGTTATAACTTACTATCATAATCATTTTTGGATAATCAAAATCACTATATGATTAGCTTTTGAATTTCAATTAAATTAAGCAGAACCTAATTGTTGATGTGCGATAATTGTTTTTGTTGGGTAGAGCGATCGAACCATAACGCTCGCGCTATTATGCAGTTTAAAAAATTTGAGTTGAACAATTACCACTATCTACGACTTTTACTAAAGTGACAAGCGTTCGATCCTACAATTGGTATCAGAGCTAGGTCATGAGTTCGATTCGTATTTATTGCAAAGATTGCAATTATTAAGAGAGAGATCGTAAGGTACAATAATTTTCTCTGCTTGGTAGAGCGATCGAATCATGATCCTTGAGCTGATATGCAGTTTAAAATATTTGAGTTGCATCATTACTGCTATTTATATCTTTTGATAAAGCGAAAAACACTCGGTCCTACACTAACGTATAATTTGAGTTTATAAACATACAAAATTGATTTTTTAACCCAAAATTTAATAATATTTTTTTTACTGATAGCAAACTCTTAACAAATCATGCTGTACTGGGGCTATCTGCAAATCCAAATTGAAAACAAGGAGTCTTCAGACTTCAATAACACTGAATCTGTTGATTTTTAATCTATAAAGCTAAAATACTATAATATCTAAATCTCTTGCTTGTAACAAAAATTGAGCTCAATCAAATTAAATCATATCAATTAATGTAACAATTCAGCTCAATCTTTTGCTATTAAGTCGATGAGTAATAATCCTCCGGATAGCAATCTTTCGTATTTAAGACGAGATCTTCGATTTAAGATTCAATAATAATAAATATCTCGTTGGAAAAAACGTGTGTGAGACGGTCTCACGGGTCATATTTTGTGAGACAGATTTCTTATTTGGGTCATCCATGAAAAAATATTATTTTTTATGCTAAGATTATTACTTTTCAATGTGAATATCGATAGGATTGATCTGTCCTACAGATAAAGATTCGTGAGACCGTATATATATATAACTTTGTTGTCTCAGAAAAGGAAAATTGATGTAGATTTCAGGAATTCAAGGACCATTTGACTGGGAAATATCGAGTAGTCCTGTGGCCGATTAGTCATTGGGTGCCACGTTCCTTTTTCACAGTTGACCTCCAGAAAAATAGGTACTGTGGCAATAAATGAATGGCTAATACTGGTAAGAGTAGAACTACTCGATATTAATTTTTTATTTGATAATTTTTATGTAAAAAATTTATATTAAATTTTTAAAATATGACATTTATATATTAAAGATTTTTATAAAAAAAATTGAAATAGTTTAAAATTTTAGATAAATTAAAAATAAATTGAAAAAAAAATCGAAAAAATTAGAGATATGACAAAAATTACTGATAAACTCACTGTAACAAAGTTAGCTAACACATATTATAAAAAATAAAATTACAAAGAAATTTTGGTGTCACGTTAACATATAAAGTTAGTTAGTAGTTATGTGCTAATTTAATAATATGTTATATATAATAATTAATAATATTGTATTTATTTACATGCACAAATTATATATATAATAATAATTTACTATATTTTATGTATATTTGGCAATAAATATTTTAGGAAAAAGCTATAAGTAAAATTAAACAATAATAAAAATTAGGCCGAAGATTTATTATGGTGCGTGTCACGTATTGTCCAAAAATAGTCCATTTTTTTGCCACTCGTACGTGTCTGCTACACCTTTTATTGTATTTAATTAAAATCAAATATATATATTGTGAGTAATAATAACGATAAAATCCATAAAATTACAATTATCATCAATAATATATATTATTTCTTGAATATAAATTTATTTATTTATTATTTTCATCTGCAATTATTAAAATATTATCTCAAGAAAATGAGGAAAAAGCTATTTGTAAAGCGTATTCCCTTTCAAGGAATCACAACGTATTATTAAGTATTAACGTGTCAAATGAAGATGGCTGTGTTTCTTTTAAATATTAATAATTAATTAACTGATGATATGATATAATAATCGTCTTTATTCGAAGAATGATTGAAACGTGTTGTTTAAGTTATCTTGTCAATGTAGATGTCAAAATGAGTTGACGAGACATAACGACCTATGATTTTGAGGCTATTCACTTATTTTAAGTGCGGAAAGAGCTGCCCTCGAAGATTTGGACAAATTTATGTATAATTTTGTGTAGTTCGGGGTAAAAGTGTTCAAACTTCAGATAAAACCGGAAATCCAAACCGAAAAAACTGAACATTGAATCGAACCGAAAACCCGAATTTTATAATTCGGATATAAATGTTAAAATCGAAATTTATTTGGTTCAGTTTCGGATTATATATGTCAAAACCGAACAGACCGAAAAACCGAAATTTGAATAAATTAATAATTTTAATTTTATTATATATTTTTGAGATGATATCAGTGAATAATGAACTATTTTGAATGATATTTAGTTGATTGTTATTTATGTAATTCATTTAGACTTTATATTTAAATATTTTACGAAGAAATAATGTAAAAAGATAACATATTATAATTTACAATATATTTATCCTATTAATTTTAATATTTTATCAAAACCGAAATAAACGAACAAAGGAACCGAGCCATTTCGGTAAAAAATCGAACCAAAGAAAAATGGTTCGGATATCAGATTATATATTTGTAAAATCAAAAACCGAAATAAAATACTGAAAACCAAACCGAACCGACCGATGAATATCCCTAGTTCGAAGGTTTGCTCGTAAGCTGTCATAACTCACCATTAGACGGGTAGATACATGTTACCCAGAAAAAAGACAAATATTCGATCTTACAAATTACAAACTGTGTTTGAGTGTTATTAAGTTTCTATTTCATTTTATTATGTAAACGTAAAAACATAAAATTGAATTATATGTGGTGAGCATATATATATATATATATATATATATCTTTATAGGGACACGTGGAATTTGGGAGTTGAATAGACGGCTACCATTCTCCTCCCTGTCTGGTTCCTTAAATTGGGCACAACAAATAAGATATTTTGAGGATCGAATCTCCTCGAATATAATATCGATTCATCGAAATAGGTGGGACTTTTATCAAAAAATCATATAATATTAAAATTATATACATAGCTTTCGAGTATTTTTCAAATGAGATTATAAGATGAAATGATTCGATCTATATTAACGATAAAAAATGATTTTTTTACAATGAAACGACTTGATCTATATTAACGATAAAAAATGATTTTTTTTTATAAAATGTAATAATTTTTCACAAAAAAAAACCTCAGATAAAAAATTTATTTAACTCATCGTTCAAATCTATGTTAGCCTAATGTGTTTACTTCTTTGCATTTTTGAAAAAAAAAAAATTATAACCACTTATTTCTAATGGCTATTTTTTTTAGAAAAACCTGCAATTATTGTTTTTTAGGTGACCACTAGATAAATCTCATATATCTATATTAGCGTGTAAATCAAATATACTACAGAAGACTAAGGGTAGGCTCAAACATAAGATTTTTGTGGACTTGGAACTTCAAATCTTGACACAAAAGGGTTTAGTTTAATATAGCTTTGTGTTTCTAACGCGAGCTCTAACTATTTCGATTTCCAGTCGATAATAACTCTTTTTGTATATTCCTACGAAGGATCAACTGAAAACTCTGATCCTCAATCTCCTAATTCAGTCCACGATCAAAGACTTCGTCTTTAGTATAGATCGCACTAAAAATTTGTACAAAATTTGCACATTGAGAATGGATCACATGAAGATGGCAAGATTTTGTCGGTGGTGCGGCCACTTCATGGTGGGGCAGCGGTGGCGTACGACTGAGTTGTGGCGGTGCTCGGCCGAACTTCTCCAAAAAGAAGGGCGGTTTTTTTTTTTTTTTTTTTTTTGTGTAGGAGAGAGGGGAGAGAGACTTTGGATTCTTGATTATTTTGATTCTCAATTTTAATCAACTGTTGATTATTATTTACTGACTTTCAATTGTAGAGTTAAATTGGGTTATTCTAACTCAATTGTTTGAAAGTCTTGTTCGAGTTTGATTAAACGCTCTAGCGCACAAAGTTAAAACTCATGCCTAGAATATGATCAAAACACTGGAGAACACACAATCAATACTCTTGCATAATGTTTTGAATAACCAAGACAATTCAAGTTGATTAATCAAACACTTAATGATCGCGTATTCATCATAATCTCGATTGATGATATGTCATCTCCAATGTGACATGTATACAAAACTCGTTATTATGATGAAAAATGAAATTTCAAAGACCAGAATTTTCTACTAAATCATTTATGGTGCCCGCCTATTTTGGAAACCATTTTCACTAAATTAGGCAGTTGAAATCTCCTCAAAAAAAAATTAGAAGTCATGCTGACTTTTACAACCTCAACAAATAGAATACACTAATAAACACTTTTATATGCAACATATTTGATTTCCATCAAACTAAAGTCGTCAAATTCAACTATATCAATGAGAACACATTATCCAATATTTATGTGGCCCTCAATGGTTCAGTGATATAGGTAGTTGTGATTTCACAATTTCATGTGATTTAGGACAACATTTGTTTTATCCGGGCTTACCTTAATTATCTCTATTCTTTTCATCAACCACGTGATCAAGAATGTCAGAGCTCAAGTCAAATTGCACCCATCAGATCATGACAAGAACATTTAGTAGGATCGTCCCATGATACCCTAGGTATCATTCACTATCTACATTATGAGACAGACCTCATGATACTTCATTGTATATTCAAGGACATTATTTGTGCAGCTTGCAAGTGTATATAGATAAATTAAATGTCATAATTGGATAAAATCATAAAATTTTATTAAAATAAAAATCGTTTTTATATAAAGTCAATAAAACTCAAGTCATAAATTAACTTGCTGAACACCTACTCTAATAATATCTCACTTTCCCTGTACCATAGATCGTAGATCAACAACGTTATCTGCACAGACGTCTCTTCTACTGATATGTCTCATCTTCTCACAATCTTCAGATTATGTGGAACTTTCTCAGTAATGTTTAGATCACTGATGAGACCTCGATTCCTTTGTTTGCGAAATAGCACCGATTTTGTCGTAGTACATCGTGACTGAATCAAATCGGTTAGGAATGATGTCAAACTATTGTACGAAATTCCTCATTTAAACCGCCTCTTTTGCTCATGTTGATACAACTATATATTCGGTCTCAATTGTTGAATCCATTGTGGTGTCTTACTTTGAACTTTCCCAAACGACAACATCATCATTGAGCTTGAATACAAATCCAGAGGTTGATTTCGAATTATCCACATCTTATTGGAAGCTAGATCATTGTAGTCTTCCAATTTTTAATTATACACCATGATATACCATGAACATATTCTTAGTCTTTCTCAAGTACTTAAGAATATATTTCACGTATTTCCAATATATTGGACTTTGGGTCGTCTGATATCATCTTGCAACACTCAATGCAAAAGCTATAACAGGTCGAGTATATATCATATCATACATAATACTACCAATTGCAGATACATATGGAATGCGAGTCATGGTTTCTGTGCACTCACAAGTCTTAGGGCACATAGACTTGGATAGAGTGATATCATGATACATTGGTAGACATCTTCTCTTGGACTCCTCCATAGAGAATCTCTTCGGTATGATATCGATATAATTAGATTGGTTAGCCCTAGCATCATCTTTGATTTATCTCTATAGATCTGTATTCCTAAAATATAACGTTTCACACATATCCTTCATGAAAATTTATTAATTAACCATACTTTAGTTGATTGTAACATTCCTACATCATTTCTTTAATAATATTTCATCAACATAAAGTACTAAAAATGTCATTGCATTCCCACTAACTTTCTTGTACACGCAAGGTTCCTCAGGATACTTAACAAATTCAAACTCTTTGATTGTGTTATTGAATATGAGATTTCAACTCCTTCATGCCCTTTTGAGACCATAAATTGATCTCTAAAGTTTGTATAGCCCATATTAACTTCCCGCAGATGTGAATCCTTAAGGCGGAGACATTTAAATATCTTCTTCAATATCACTATTAAAGAACATTGTTTTCATATCTATCTGTCGTAACTCATATTTCATAGTCATAATATGCTGCTATGTCTAAAAGTATCATAATTGAATCGAACATTTCAACTTCAGAAAATGTTTTGTCATAGTGAATTCCTTGTATTTGAATATATCGTTTTCCTACTAATCTAGCCTTGAAGGTTACTAAATTCTCATCTGCCTCAAAGCCTCGTTCTTTTCATCAATCCATTGATCAAGAACGTCGGATCTCAAGTCTGATTGCACCCATCAGATCATGGAAAGAATATCTAGTAGCATCGCTCATGATCCCCTAGGTATCATTGTTAGTGTATTCACGAACCAATAAGTTATAATTATCATATAGTACGGTGGTCCCTTCAACATATATATCATGATCGAATCTGGAACTATTGGTTTATCGAGAGTTTCAAATAAATTCGATAATGATGTGATTTATCCTTGAGTAATTATAGTGACATCGTATGTGCAACTAGAGAAACATTTTTCTCTAAAACATTTATTGCTCTAGACAGAGACTTCTTGTATTATTAACTTATCAGATCACATAAGATATCCACACTCATGTGCGAGCAATGAATGACCGAATACATTCATAAGCTCTTACATATTTAAGAGCTACACTCAATCTCGCTATCTGATAACCCTACTGGAGTCGGTAAACGAGTCAAAGTGCAATTCTAGTACGTAGAACCTCCATGTTATCCCGATCTAAGAATCAATAGTGTACAACCATAATCAGAGTCTTATCAACTCTATAAGTGATAACCACTTGGAAAGTTTGTGGGAGAGTTGTTCAATTACTTATCCAATGAGCACTCATCTATATGAATGAATATCTCCATGTCATTAGTGACATTTATCCTCATTTTAAGATCCTGAATCGACTAAGAATTAATTAAGAATATACAGTATACTTCCTAATGACTTTAATTATATATGTTAATAGGCAAACATCATGACACTTCACTTTATATTCAAAGACTTGATCTGTGTAGCTTGCAATAGACATACAAAATAAATGTCATAATTAAATAATTAAATATATATATATATATATATATATATATATATATATATATATATATATATATATATATATATATATATATATATAGACACCAGATATTATAATTTTTGGATTGATATATTTCAAATCCATTGATTTCAAATGTATTTTTATTGTTTAGATAAGTAAGACCATAAAATTCAATTTACATCTAACATATTTATGTAATATTTTATGTTAATATGAATAGATTTCAAGTTCGCCGAATAATGAAGTCATTTGAAATTCATTCTTATTTGTACTACTAATGTGTAAATAAATAAACTGTGAATGTAATATTTGATCTATTGTTTCATTGTAAATAATAAAACTAATCGAAACTCGTATTTTTCAAATTCATGTCCCAAATACACCTTAATTTTATATCATTAATTTCAAATAATCTGATTTTAATTAATTGATTTGAAATGCAGTCTGGTAGAAATTTTTTTTCTCACCCAACCTATCCTCGACATCATCTTAAAATAAACTTAGTGAGTGAAACAAACGTATTACATGCAGGTGTAAAAAAATATAATTTATTTAAACAAATATTTAAATATAAATTTGTGGGTGGAAACGATCATTTTCTAGCAACATTTTATATGCATACACATATGTTTATTTTTATATTTAAACTCGAAATTATTTTTTAAATGTTGTATTTGAATTTTTTAAAACATTTTATCTAAATATAAATAAATTGAAAACAATTGTTCACAAATAAAATAAAAAATAAATAGAAGTTAAACATATTTGATCTTTTATATTCAGCTTCATAATTTTTAATTAAATTTCATATCATATAAATTTGAAGTTTCTAAAAAAGGATTAAACGAATAGAAGTGACTCGAATATAAGTTTTTTTTTATTAAAAGTCGAATTCGCTTCATATTAGATATATTCGAGTTCGAGTAGTTATGCTCGAGCTCACTTCGAGTTAGAGCTCAAGTTCAAGTTTGAATCAAATTCGACAATATCAAATATGAATCAAATATTTTTTCGGGTCGATTATGATTAATTTGCACTAATAGTTCCAAATATATTTTTAATTGCTCGATATTTATTACAAAGGCCCGATCACAAAACCCGCCGTTGCCAAGTTCGGACCAGCCCATATTTTGAAACACTTGTTTGTTTCTTTCCCTCCCCCGAACCTACGTGTACGAACCGACGAAAAAGCTCTAAATCCCCCAATTCCGTTTACCATTCAAATTTCAAATTAACTCGATTTCTGTAACAGGTAGAAATCGACTAATTGCTATTGAAATCATTCATTATTTTTTCATTTTAATTGCACAATATTTTTGCACAAGTTTGATGCTTTAATGAAACCTTGAACCACAAATTGAAGTGAGTCATATTACATCTTATTGTATTAATCAAAGTCTTTTATTAAAATACATATCATTGAGATAGAAGGGAGACGTAGAAGCATTTGAAGTCTCTGAAGATCCAGAAAAATCGTGGTGTTCATTTTTCTTATTCACTATTTCAAATATTCAGTTTTTACAGTATCCTAGCCAAAATATTCAAATATATATCTCGGTTTATTTCTACACTGTTTTTAGTTAACTGATTGATATTGACATACAAGATTTTGAGATCAAATTCCTCAAAGAACCGACTCACATTCGAAAAAAGCTCAACAAGTCAAAGTGTTTATCCAACGCCCATTTTGTAAATACTTTACCTAAATTAACAGATCATAACACCAACTATTTATAACACATTGTCATGCTCTTTTTTCAATAAATTTTATGTAGACCCTCATTTTTTACTTTCCAAATAGCGTAATTGGGTACATTCAAAACTGGTGGTCGAAGTGCGGTGTTGAAAGTTGACACGTCCATAATACTTTTTCTTGTTCAAGCAAAAATAACCAGAATCCGACTTAGTAAACGTCAAGTGTCGCTTTGATACCAATTGAAAGAGTTGTTTGGCGTAAAAGTATTAAATAGATGAAGATTGTGTGAATCATATGTATATGTTGTGTGTAGTGTTGTAACACCTTAACACAACATACACCAGAATAATGTAATTTATCACAAAATAAAACTTTGATGAATATAATAAAACATAAATAATCAAGCATGTCTCGATACAAAAGATTAACTAGAAAAATTTGTCATTTTACAAAATCAATACTAATGAATAAAGAAAAACTAACTTCATTAACAGAGTGAGCAAAGTACACGGATACAATATTTTTGAAGCCGAAATTTTGTTTGATGAATAACACTCTAATCAACAATGTGATTAGGTCTTATGTCTACTTGACTTTGACACTGAAAAATAACACAACATTACGTCTTGGTTTGAGCACTTGATCTCTTCGAAGTAAATCACCAACTCTCGTGCTTGCTCTCATTACGACATCTATATTCATCCGTCGATCTCAACATTTATTTTTTATTATTAATAAGCTTCCTCTGACCTAGAGTTTATTATGTGAATAAAATCCTACAAAATATGAAAACAAAAATTTCATTAGAAAATAAACTGTTTTAAATAAATAAATCATATTTAAAAATTATCAAAAATCTCAAATATCTAAAAAAAAATAAAATTTTATAATTTAATATTTAATATATTATAAAAAAATAAAATATTACATTACTTTCGGCCTTCAAAACGTCAGCAGCAGTCTGAACTTCCACAATGACTTTGTTCAAGTTCTACACAGAAGGCCCTGAAAACTGAGTGATAAGCACGAATTCCATAGTATTTTAGGGACTTTATTTTGTCGTACTTATGCTTATCTGGCGTTTTTATTCCGAGTTTTGCGCTTAATTCGTTTTAGTATTGCTATTTGCAAGTTTGGCCAAAAGGTGATAAAAGCCAACGAAAGTGAAAGAAAGTCAAGCTTCACAACGCCATGTCAGAAACACCCGAAAAAATAGGAAATAGCACAAAGAGCGTATCTAGACCCCTACACGGACCCCGTGTAAGTGTCCGCGTCATAGAAACCCAAAGAAGAAAACTTCAGAGTATACACGGACCCCACTCCGGACCTGTACCCAGGGTACATGTCAATTATCTTCCGAGAATGAGAATTACAGTACCTACACGGACCCCACTCCGGACCCCGTGTCCATGGTTTCCCGGACAGAATTTTGCAGCGAAAGGACACGGACCCTAACCCTGAGGCATGCACGAGGTCCTTGCCCTTCATATCAACATCAGATTTGGCGAAGATTTCTTGGAGATTTTGGGAAGATATTAATTATGGCTCGAAAATAACATGTTTGGGGGGTGGGATAAAGGAGAAAACCTAAGATATTGAGAGGAATTTTGACACTTTAAACTTTTGAAGGTGACGGCTAGAGCTCGGAGAAAACGAGAGGGAGACGCACTTCACAAGCAAGATTCGCGCATCATTGCTAAGATTTTCTCCTCTTCTATTTTCGTATTTTTATTCATGAATTCGAATATTATATTTTCTTCTACTTTTGAATTTATGGAGTAGTTTTTCTTGTGATCGGGACCACGTAGAGACAAACTATTGATCTTGTTCATTTACTGGATTAATTGATTTATGAATTTATTTTATGTTACTGATTAATGTTTAATTTGCATAAATTGTGTGTATTTAATTTGGCCAATTATTTGTATGTTTGTTGTTTGATCTTGACTCGAGAGAGAGAATAGGTTGAATTTAGCTTAAAAAACATTTATCAACACATGGTTAAACCGACTAAAAATAGTATTCGGTTTCAATATGCAATTTTAGGCGATAGCTGTTATTCCATCATTGATTAGTGTGTTTTTGTTTAATTAAATTCAATTAGAAATAATTAGATTGCTAAATGAAAATAGGATTATAAAGTCTAGAAATAGATTTATAGTTGAATTAGGGAATTACATTGTGACGTTGAATAATCTGTAGTTGAATAATTCCAATACGTGGCAATAATCAAAGTTTGGTACCGTTGTGTGTTCCCGGTCATTTTATTAAAATTGAAAATCTCCAAGTTCCAACATGTTCTGCAAATTTGATCTTAGTTATTAATTTAGCATAACATAGTTTAATTCAATTAGTTTAAATTATCTCCAAATAACTTGTTATTGTTTGCCTATATTAAATTGAATAATTTAAATCTTAATACTTAAATATTAGTCTCTGTGAGATCGATACTTGGACGCATTGTCCATTTACTATAACTTGACCTAGTCCGCTTACTAGGATTATTCCCAACCGATTTAACCGGTCACCGAGACAGCTGTTGAACAAATGTCTCCAGATTTCGTGCCTTTCTTTTTTCAAACATTCCATCAGAAATCATACTCACCGGTCTCCTACGATGGTTCCTTTATCCAAAGATTCATTATCAAAGAATTCTGTATCATCAAGACCAACATCAAGGTCCTCTTCCTCGTCGCTCCGAAGTTTTATACTGTCATTCTTGGGTTGGTTGGTCTTATTCTTTTTCTTCTTTTCATACGGTAACCATGTTCTCCATTTTTGCAGTCAATTCTCTGGAGTCTGGATTCAATAGATTTCAAAGCAATCTTTCTAGCTCAAACACACCAGTCCCTTTGAGCATTTTCTCGCAAAGTGCTAATAGACTTGGGCTGACTTTTCCTCTTCTTAGGTGTCAAATATGTTGGATTATCGTTTTTCTCGTGTCCAAATCGTAGCGGAAGTTTTAAATTTTATTTTGACATTCAAAACTTTTTTTGGACACTCGTATGGTTTAAATAAAAACAACATACATAGGATGTTAAAGAATATACCTTTAGTGAACAATTCACTCGACTTCAACTACTCCAATATTAGCGGACGTAGCTCTTGTTGAAAATCCCTACGAACTTTCTTCAAATCTCCTTCTTTAATCTTCGAATCAGGTCCACGACCGGATTACTGATTTTTCTTCTAACTTGCAGTAGAAAATTAGAAGATATTTTACGTTGAGATCAAAAGCTGGAGACGGCACAAAAACCCCTAAAATTCTAGGAGTGGAGGCCGAAAGGTTTGGAGGCTTTTGGAGAGGGAATTTTCGAGTTCTACAAGAGATTGGTTGTTAGGGTTAATAATCTCATTCCTTGAAACAAAAACACTTGACCTTCTTTCCTTAATTGAAGATTTAACATCAATTAATTAAACATTATTGAGCTTGATTAATTAATTAGACTAGTCCAACGTCTAGTTTAATTTATTAATCAAAGTCTATTAAAAACTTTAATTATTTAATATATTGAACTTGTGCTCCTACAAGCCCATCAAATATACCTCTCACTATATATTTTATTTAATATTTAATAAAATCAACTTTTGAGTTTAATAAATTAAATTATCATATTTTATAAATTCAACTTCTTGAATTTATTCTCTCTAAATTTTAAATATCATAAATACAGTTTCTTGAATTTACTATCTCATAAATTCAACTCCTTGAATTTATTTTTTCAAATTTTATTTATCATAAATTCAACTCCTTGAATTTTACAATATTATAATTTTATATAAATTCAACTCCTTGAATTTATTTTCTCTCAACGGAAACAAATGATCAAGTTATTGTGTGACCCTCAATGGTTCAAGGATACAGCTAGCCGTGGGTTCACAACTTTGTGATTCAGGACATTTTTCTTTATTCGGGCTTACCTTAATTTGCCCACATTTCATACACCAACATTTGATCATGAGAATGTCAGAAACCATTTTCTGATTAAACCCATCGAATCATGGTAAGAGCTTCTAGTAGCATCGCCTCATGATTCCCTAGATATCACGGTCCCCTCATTTCATATATCCCGATCGAATCGGCAACCATTGGTTCATCGAAGGTTGCATATTAATTCGATAGCCATGTGATACAAACAAGAAATATTCATAATGTCATTACATGCACAACTAGAAAACTCTTTCCCTAATGTACATCTTACACTCTGGCCAGAGATTTTATGCACTATTATTATGTTAGATCACATAAGATATCCACACTCGTAAGTGAGCGGTGAATTCTCGACTATAATGCACTGGCTCCTACACATGTCACAATTGCACCCAACATCACCACCCGTTGACCTTCGCGGAGTCTGTAAACGAGTCAAAGTGCAATCCTAGTATGTAGAGCATCAACGTTGTCTCGGGTCGTAAGGACTAATCATGTACAATCACAACCAGAGACTTTTCTTCTCGATGAATTATAACCACTTGGAAAGTCCGAGGGAGGGTTGTTCGGTACAATCATCGTAAGATTACTCATCTGCATGATTGGACATCTCTATGCCTTTATCATGAAACACGGTATACAACATCATAGATGCTAGTATCAATCTCAAGCGACTTTTATCCTTGTTTTAGGCGGCTAAATTGACTAGGAACGAATTTAGAATATACAATGTTTACAAATGAGTTTCAAAATCAAATTACGATTTATTTGTATTAAAGTATAATCAAAAACTTTATTTATGCTGATTGCATGACTATACAGATAAAGTAAAAAGAAACCATAAAAAGTTAAGATTGTTTATTACAGTTGAGTCAATAAATTCTCTAGCCAACTGTTGACTTACAGGACATCTACTCTAACAAAATATGCACATGGGTCTACTTCCCCGAGAACCTCCGCCTCCCAGTCCGCAGCACTCGAAGAACTGAAACCCTTTCCCATTTCCATAACATTACCGCCATCATCATCATTATGATCAGTGATATCCAAAGCATGAATGGCTACAGAAGTGCCATTTATGGGATTGTTTTTCACAGGATTTTCACAGCAACACTTTTGGAAAAGGGAACCCATATGAATTCCAGAAGGAAGTGCAGTTCTAAAGGCGATTGTATTTCCATATGGAAAATGAAAAGGGTGGCATGCCTCAACAGAGAGGATGCTTCCATGGATTCTGAGCTTTAAATTCAGAAGAATATGGAAGCAATAAGCTTCGACCTCACCATTAACCACCAGGCCAAAATTACTTTCTCCCCACCGCGGCCACCGGTGCACCACCCCGCCGTCTCCTAGCCAAATTACCTCTGGAGTAGGCGACGTATTCAAGCCAAACCTCAAGTCCCTCGATTTACTAATCTCTCAACTCTCCATGATCCACTCTCAGACATAGAAAACTGTAAAACTATGTCACAAATTATCATAAAAAATATGATAATGATTTAACAAGTAAATTGAATACATGTAAGTAACTCAATCTTGTCAACGACGTGCTATTTTTTCAATTTTATTTTTTTTCGATGTGACGTCAACTTGATATCTATGTGACTCCGACATGACGTTGATGTGTGAAGTATCACATCAATATTTCTGCTGAAAATGAGTAATGATATAAATAAAAGAAGAGTTGATTTTTGAAGGAGGATGAGACACTTTTCATTAATATTTCATCCTAAAACACCCAACAACACAAAACTACGGATTCAAGGAAGTATGGACATGAATTTGAGACGTTGGAGCGAACGACTATGTATAGTTGAATAACAATACGAAGGAAATTCATATGGTACAGATAATCAATTTTACTCTGTGATTTTTATTGTCTGTTTTGATTTATGGTGGTATTTTCAATATATCTATTTGTTTAATTATTTCATCATAAAATTATTGGTTGTCTCTAGATATTGAGTAACTTAATTGAATTCCATGTTTTGAATATTATTATTATTATTATTATTATTATTATTATTATTATTATTATTATTATTTCTGTTTTATTTTTCTTTCAATTTATTGAATAAAAATTAAATATTAATTTTTTTTGAAATCTAACACTAAGGAGATGGGATTTCAAATAGGATCATAGAAAGACACAACCTATAATTTTTGTAGAGTTCGGGATGTCTACAATTTCTTTTGAGATCGTTGAAAGAGAACCATAAAACTTGATTAAATTATTTTGATGTTTGATCTCTAATAAGATGTCGATATTGACATTATATAAATAAAATTTACTCGTCGGGAGAGACAATAAATAACACTTAAAGTTCTTGACCTATAAATTGGAATATGTGATATCATCAATTAATATGATTTATATTAATGAAAATATTGAGTGAATTCTTATATCTAGAACCGGCCTCAAATAGTGTACCGTGTACGCAGAGTCATCCTTGAAATTCCATATTATTTGATTTATTTTAGTTAGTGCGAATAGTAAATTTTCAATCCTCGTCGGAACGACACTCTACTCATCATATATTAAAATTTGACATTGTACGCTTGAGAACGAAAATTACGCAACACACATTTCAACCCTTTTAAAAGAATCTAGCTTGATTAGCATACGAATTCTCAACATATCTAGAGATTAATTTAATTTTTTTAAGTCATAAATATAAGATTTTGATTATCTCCTACTTTTTATAGAAAAAGGTCTACATGCCGCATCTATAGTTGGCGGATTTCTAGACTTCAACTTCTTGTTCGGAAATGAAGGGTTATAGTGAGTTTAAACTGCGCAGCTATGAAGCGTCGCGAAACGTCACGTCGACCGTCTCTTCACACTCTCTTAAAGGTTTCAAAAAATGTGCTGCAATTAAGCTTTTAGGTTGTTCGCGTGAACATATTGTGACGTCTATGAGATGCCTAACAAGTGAACGACATATTAAAATTATATAAACATATATATTAATAAACGATAGTAGTTAGGTTGATTTATCTTTAGGAGTGAGTCTCATGTGAGACCGTCTCACGGATTATAATCTGTGGGACGAGTCAATCCTACTCATATTCACAATAAAAAGTAATACTCTTAGCATAAAAAGTAATACTTTTTTATGGGTGACCCAAATAAGAGATCCGTCTCACAAATACGACCCGTGAAACCGTCTCACACAAGTTTTTGCCTATCTTTAGTCAAATATATTAGCTAATATATATTTCAAGTAATAGGATTGCCATCATTTCAAAACCATTATATAGTTTAATAGACTCTATTTCAAGAATTAATTTCCATCAAAATTCACTGTTGACTTTGAATCTTGGATCATGTTTAAGTTACGTACTGTATATAAATAAATTCACAGCCTCGCAATTCATGATAAGAAAATCTGAATTCACCATGAAGAATTTGAGCTCCAGCTTCCTCATTTTCTTGATCTTCATGCACACTACTAATCATATGATCACTGCAGAAGCTACGCAAAATTTACCTGCTCCGGCGGTGCTGGACTTGGACGGAGACAAGCTCAAGGAAGGTACCCAATACTACATTCTGCCGGTCATTCGCGGCAGAGGCGGTGGCGTCACTTTATCCAGCCGGACAAACAGAACCTGCCCACTGTATGTCTCCCAGGCACCGTCCGAAGTGGATAACGGGCTCCCGTTAACCTTCAGGCCTGTGGATTTCAATAAAGGAGGCGTGATCCGTGAATCTACGGATTTAAACATACAGTTTTCTGCTGTATCCATCTGCATTCAGTCGACTGTGTGGAAGCTGGATCAATACGACGAATTGACGAGACAATACTTCATCACGACGGGTGGAGTACTAGGGTCCCCGGGGCCTGCGACGATCAGCAATTGGTTCAAGATTGGAAGGAATCAGAGTGATTACAAGCTTGTTTTCTGCCCTACGGTGTGCAGTTTCTGTAGAGTGATATGCAGAGATGTCGGGATTTTCGTCGAAGATGGCAATCGGCTTTTGGCTTTGAGCGATGTTCCTTTCAGAGTAATGTTCAAGAAGGCATGAATGAAGCAAAAAGGTATATTGGTTTCAGGACTTGAAGTGGATGCAGTATTTTTCATACCAATAAACATAGGAAAATGTTGTACTTGCAAAGATTATTCAATTTGAGTTATAAAATATATTTAAAATAACAAAATTATCCGTGAATTATTTGTATTTAATTACCTATTTTAGTTAGGGGTGAGATCGGGTAGGGACCCATCCCGTAACTATCATACTCAATCCTCGTCCCGATAAAAATTTAGAATATTTTTTTTCTCCGATCCCGTACCCGACAAGTGTAGGGACCCGAATCCCGAACATTCGGGATCCCGTCGGGTAGGGATGTGATATCTCGATTTTTTTTTTTTTTTGAAATCTCTCGAGACCTATAATTCAGTTGTCAAATACTCAAATATAAGAACACAACAAAATAGCAAGTACACTTGTGTTGATCAAGACAACATATTTATTTCATCAATCAAGAGCTGAAATGAATAGGCAAGGGATAATGACCTCAAAGTCATTACTGAATGGTTGCTTGAAAAATTACCTTAGATACACTTAAGGGTGTGTTTGGTTGGGTGGATTAAATAAGGATAGATTAATAGTCCAATATTTATCGTTAAAATATTAAGTTGTTTTAATAATCATTTTGACCCGGTTTAAGATCTAATTTTATGGATAACTATTTGATTAATAAAATTGGATCTTAAACCGGGTCAAAATGATTATTAAAACATCTTAAAATTTTAACGATAAATATTGGACTATTAATCTATCCTTATTTAATTCACCCAACCAAACACACCCTATTGTTTGTTGCTCCATAGTTTCATGAATGGTTGTCATGTCATGTTCCCTTGTACGTACTGCCAAATGTTCCGTCGTAACTTAATTGTTAATGATACTTATAAAAGGACTCATAATTAGTTATAAGATAATACCAATAATATTCATGATTTATTTGTTTTTAAATTATTGTCTAAAAATTAGACATATTATTTAACATAAATATATCACTAAATTTTATTTTACGAATACTTAGTTGTTAATTGGGGTTCTGTTCATTATAATTATATTAATAATTAAAAATAATATAAAATTTAATAATATTTTTTCGGGTCGGGACGAGAATTCCGTCGGGAGGAGATTATATACCCTACCCTTCTCCCAAAATAAATCTGGACGAGAAAAATCCCGAACCTGCGGGTCGGGAAATTTGCGGGAAGGAAATGGGATGGGAATCGAGTAGGGTCGAGAATTTCGGGTTTTTTTCCAGCCCTAATTTTAGTTGCTTTATGTTGATTAAAATAATAAAAACTTAAATAATAGTTCTAGAAGATTTTTTTTTTGCCACAAAAAGGGGTTTAATCCAAGGCAAAAACTTGTGTGAGACGATCTCACCGGTCGTATTTTATGAGACATATCTCTTCTTTGGGTCGTCCATGAAAAATTATTATTTTTTTATGCTAAGAGTATTACTTTTTATTGTAAATATTGATAGGGTTGACCCGTCTCACATATAAAGATTTATGACACCGTCTCACAAGAGACCTACTCTTAATCCAAGGTACTAATTAATTTAGTCTTTGGTTTTATTGAAACATTTTAACACAAATATTGTGAAAAATTACAAAATTGATCCTCTCTAAGTTGGTCTGGTTTTGATTCCGGTCTTTTAGTTAATCAAATTTCAATCTTAATACAATAACTATTTTTTTTTCAATTTTAATTTTTTTCCGTTAAATTGCTGACACAACATCAGATATTGTTGACGTCATATTGGATATAATTGGCTTGTCTGACAATATGTCAAACCTCATGAAAATTAATTGAAATATTGAAAGAAAAAGAAACTCATCCCATTAATTTTTCGGTACGCATGACAATAATTATATTTATTGTAATTCACTTACTTTCGAGAGTGATCCTTTGTAGGATTTATTCCAAAAAATTTGGAGTATTTGAAATAGGAAAATCTAACCAAGGTTATATATATATATAAAAAACAGGGAAACTTATGAGAGTCCTAAGGTAAACATATGATTCAAAATAATAGGTTCCTAGTAATAGTTCTGGATTCCTCTAAACTCTATGGAGATCTTAGGGAAATTCAATAGACAATACATAATTATGGTAATATACTGTAATATGTACCACAGAATGTGGAGAAAATCCTTGAAAACCAGGAAGAAATTATTGAAATTTTAAAGGATATTCGAGCAAGAATTCAAAACCTAGAACAACAACCAAGTTCTAGTAAAAGGATTTCAGAAGAAAGATTACTACCATCCTTTGGTACTGAACCCTTATTACACCAAGGAGAGAATGCCAAAGTGATGCCAAAACCGTTAACTAAACAAGATAAAATGATCAATCTAATTCAAACAGTCTCAGAAAAGAAATTAATCTGATGGCAACATTAGAAAAGATTGGTCTTCAGAATCTCCAATACCCTGCAGAATCTTTTGCAAATCTCAAAGTTCTAGATCTAAAGATGAACACAACAGATGATGAACAACCTACTATAACTTGGTCATCTTCTCGGGAACCACCAAGAGAAAGTATGGAATTCAGAATATAAATATGAGAGAATCCCAACAGACTTTTATATTGTGGAGAATCGCACCCAGCGGGAACAAGGTCGAGGAAAAGTTAAATTCCCTTGCACCAACAGCTTATGGGAAATCTGTTTTCGCACCTATACATCCTTACGGAGTTATGCTTAATCTTGATGTTAATATTGAAGAGGGAGGGGCGGCTGTTGCTATAACACCAAGAACCCTAAGTTTTTTGCTCTAAAAAATAGATATGAAAGTGTGTGCGTGTGTGTATGGGTGTGTGCGTGTGTTATAATATAATTAGGGGGTAATTGGCTAAATAAAATGCTAATAACAAATAAACTCACTACAACAAATGTTAATACCTCACTAAAATACTAGCATCTCTAAATTTAAAATAAAACTCACAAGTGTTCAACTTTAAAAGTTTTAAAATCTTAAAATCACTAAATAAATAATTAGGCTTTAAAATGCTTAAAACCTAATAAATCATTTAAAATACCTCATTCCTAACTTAAAATAAAATATCGCGTTTTAAAATCGCCAAAAATCGTCGCCGGTCTTTTTTCCTCGATCGCACATCGAATAATCGCCTGAAACATTAAATTCGAGAAAACATTTTAACGTACATCGCATAACATAAATAATTTAAAATAACGCAAATTCATAAATCACGCAACTCAAAAATCATTTTAAACTTAAATAAATAATTTAACAATTAAATATATACATGAGTTTTACGTGTACTGATTTTAGGCTCTACAGTATCAAAACTATATATATATTTAGTTGAGTTATCAAATAAGTTATCAAATAAGAGCCACACACTAACGCCATAAAATCTGTGAGCTTGAGCGTGTGTGTGTGCATTCACAATTTGGTCATGTACAGGGGCGGAGAACAATGTGGGCAAAGCTGGGCTTATGTCCAGCAGATATTTTTTTATATTTTAGTCCTAGGTATACATGTTTAAGCCCAATTCACAAAACAAAACAAAAACAATGGATTGAATTTTAAAGTTTTAAAGCTCAATTTAAATGGGTAATTAAATTAGTAGATTTAAGAAAGCCCAATTCAAAGGGTTATTAGGTGTAGATTGTAAACCGTTATTGGGGGGAAAAAACCAACCGTTCAGTTGAAGAAACGAGAAAGCTCCGGAAAAAATTGAAGAAACAAAATTTCTTCTAGGTTTGTATTTCAAATCTATTTATATCAATGATATAGATTATGATTTCTAAAAATATTATGTTAATATAATGATTGCTACTTAAATTTTTGCAGCAATTGGGTTTTTCTATCGGCACGACTCGATTTTGGTGTGTCTTTGAAAGACCTCTCTGTTGCAGGTTTGTTGTATGAAAATTTTTGCTCAGTTGATATTTAAATAGAATATATATTAGAACTTTCTCTTGTTTTAAATATTTTTAAATTACATAATTTAAAATTTTGATATGTATCAAGAGTGAAAGACCTCTATGTAGGCTCTATCAAATGGGAAACCTATTGTTGAGGATTTTAAGATTTCTAATATTTATTTAGGGTTGAAAATGTGTGAACATTGAAATTAGTATCTATTTTTTATTTGTTCAAAGAAGAAAAATTTGTGAAGTTTTTTATCTTTATATTAAAAATCTACATGATTTAAGTTTTTCTTTATATTTGAATTATGCTGAAATTTTAAGATTAAACTTTTATGATTAAAAATACAGAATTTACAATTTAAATCGAATTATAACTTATAAATTTCATTTTGATTACAATTTACAGGTGAAATATTGAGATGAAGAATCAAAAAATCTTTGATTTCTTCAAAAAGAAAAATGATGAATCAGCGTCAATAAGCGATTTAACGGGGCCAAATAACGCTTCTCCTTTTATTTCAGAACCATCGTCAACAAAAAAACCAAGACTTGAAAATGAGACTCTTAATGAACCACTTCCGATTATCACTTTGCACTATATTTTTGATCCAGGAATCGTATCCCAATATTGCTGTATCCCATTGAACTACAAGATGAGGTAAGAAGAGCATATATTGATAAAAGGGCTGATTCAGCTTATATATGATTATCCTTTTTCTAATCTTCTTGGTTTCAGAAATATCCATGGCTTGAATTTTCTATTGAGAAGCAAAGTGCATTTTGTTTATCTTGTTATGTCTTAGACACTAATTCAGCACACATTCACTATCAAGGGATTTAAAAATTGAAAAAGAGTTAATTGTAAAAAATTTCCATTCAAGAGGCATGAAGGATATGGGAATTCAAGACATAACTTTGCTATGAGAAAATGGGGAGACTTGAAAAATCTTGATCAACATATTGATAGAATATTAGAAAAACAATTTTCTAAGATAATTGACCGAACCCGTTTGCTCTTAAAGGTATCCATAGAAAGTGTGAAGTTTTTTGCAATGCAAGGTTGTGCTTTTAAGGGTCATGATGAATCAGTTGACCCTAAAAACCGTGGAAATTATATAGAGTTGATAAATTTTTTGGGAAGAATGAATCCAGAAATTGGTAGTATTCTAGAAAAAGCAGCTAAAGATACAAAGTATACATCAGCGGAAATTCAAAGAGATATTTTGAAAATTATTGTTGGTATTGTGGGAGTTAAAATTCGTGAAGAAATTGGAGAAACCAAGTTTTGTATCCTAGTTGGTGATGCAATTGATGAGTCAAATAAAGAACAAATGGCTATCATTTTAAGATATGTTGATCGTGATGGGTTCACTAAAGAACGATTTTTTGAAGTTGTCCACGTTCAAAATACAAGTGCATTAACTTTGAAAAAAATAGATATGCAATGTATTTAACCAGTACAATTTCTTGATTGAAAATCTAAGGGGACAAGGCTATGATGGCGCAAGTAACATGTGTGAGGAATGGAATGGACTCCAAGCATTATTTCTTAATCCACATGCTTATTATATTTATTGTTTTACTCATAGACTACAACTTACTTTAGTTGCAGTTTCTAAAGAGGTGCATGATGTGTGGCGTTTCTTTTCAACATTAACTTCAGCTATTAATTTTGTGGGTTCATCTGCTGAACGTCATTTTCAATTGAAATCTATCCGAAAAGATGAAATTAATGATTTGATAGAATCGGGAGAAATTGACACTGGTACTTGAGCTAATCAAGATTGTTCTCTGTTATGAGTTGTAGCTACTCGTTGGAGTTCACATTTCAACTCTGTTAGGAGATTCATTGGTTTGTTTGGTTCAGTCAGTATACTTCTTCAAGATCTTGTTGACAAAGGTCTCAATAGTAACATTCGAGGAGAGGCTAAAGGTTTGTACTTGGATATAAAATATTTGACTTTGTATTTGTGTTTTTTTTATGCATGAAGTTTTGGGAATATCAAAAAAGTTGTGTCGGACATTACAGAAGAATGGCATAGATATTTTGAATGCTATGATTTTTTTTTTTTTACGACTAGAATAAATCTTCAGCAGATCCGAGATGGTAGATGGGAAGAATTTCTTTGGAGTGTGATTAAGTTTTGTGAAAGTAATGATATTGAGGTACCGGACTTTGATGATTGCTACACGCGAGGTATAAAACGTTATTGTCAGCTGTAAAATAATATAACAGTCATGATCACTATCATTTTGAAATATTCAACGCAGTAATAGATTTTCAGACGATGGAATTGAACGAGAGATTTCTAGAGAGCACAATGGAACTTCTTACTCTTAGTAATGTTTGGACTCCCATTGATGGATTCAGATCATTTTCTCTACGTGACATTTGTTCTCTTGTTGATAAGTTTTACTACCTTGATTTCAGTCAAGAAAAAAGAGAAAATTTTATGAGAGAACTAGATCATTATAAGTTTGATGTACCACGTCATGCGCAGTTTCAGAATCTTGATTCTTTCCATCATTTGTGCCAAATATGGACCAGAACAACGAAGTCGGTTATCTATCCTTTGATGGATAGGTTGGTTTGATTGGTTTTGACTCTTCCAGTTTCTATACCAACTACATAACGAGCTTTTTCAGGGATGAAACCCGTTAAGACGCCACTTCGTAATAAAATAGAAAATGACCTTTTGGCCAATACCATGGTTGTTTATATAGAGAGGGATATTGCTCTGGGTACTGATACATAATTTATCATAAACAAGTTTGATCTATTGAAAAATAGCAAGATTCGGCTTAAATAAGAATTCGGTATGTTCCTTTTAACTTCTTTTTTATTTATATTATATGAAGTTAAAATTAATATTTAAGAATATTATGCCGACCGAAAAAAATATTTATGGCTACGCCACTGGTCATATATGACAAATTGTAAAAGTATTCTGTATTTTAATATATTTCTTGGCAAAATCTGCAATTTCCGATTTCTTCATATATAAGGCACCCTGAAGAATCAGGGGTGGGACTATTTTTCTTTTTTATGACGAAGAACTCGTAAAGCCTAGACATGTACAATAACCTACAAACCACGTATAAGGTAAACCTACGTAAGACTGCAGATAGAGAGCTTTTGTATCCAAACCTTGGATTTTTTAACTAGTTTTCTAGGTTCAAATGATGAATTCAAGAAGACGTTAGGATTATATAATAAAGCTAGAGGATTTAATTTGTAAAAAAGATGTTGAAATTTGGCTCAAATTATAACAAAAGACACGAAAGAGTTTGAATATCTTTTAAAATTTATTAACCTTAATAAGATATATTTACCGCTATTTTAAGGGATTTAAGAATAAATACGAGATGCATACGGAAATTGGAATATCATTGATTTAATTTTAGATAACTGAATGTTAGAATTATAAAACAAATAAATTTGCGTAGAATTAAGATATATAGCAGGTACTCAACAAAGTATGTAATTCTTTTTTTTTTTTAGTCGAGGGAGGAGTGACAAATGAATATGAAACCCGAGTTTTGGCCCCAAATATCATACATTGATGCAAAATTAGTTAAAAATAATTTACAAAAATACTAATATAATGCAGTATTCTAAAAAATACAACCTAAAACGATTGGAAACCCCACCCACTGTCGCGATTTTTACAAAGATGATACCTCTAGACAGTACATTAATCAACCACCTAGACAGCTCAAAATCCGTCTAGATGACAGCCTAGATTAATATTTAAATTTTTTATTTTTACAAAAAGATTATTTGACATAATTATCCATCAATTTGTATAAATAAAAGAGAAAAATGTCATGGATTTTAAACTTGAATCCGATAGAGATAAACTGTCGTAGAAATATGAAGATGAAAAAAAAAATTATATATTCAGATGAAAAAACCATCTAGACGAACGCCTAAGCACCTGCGAGCTAGGTGGTGGGTTGGCGCCCGCCGATTACGTTTTAAAAGAGAAAGTGATCAAAAGCTAACTCTAACTAGGAAAGGTTCGCGAGACAGTTGTTCATGCTTATCACGACTATGGCTATTCAAGATCAGATGTCGCATAAAGTAACGTAAAGGCCACAACCATTGGACTTGTATACAATGTTAAATACGTATTTATTCATTATATATAGAAAGAAAGTACTCGAAATGATAGTGAATGTGAATGGCATAAAACAAAAGAAAAAATAACTTGATTATCTATTTAACCGCATGTTTGAAGAGAGCGCAAGGAAGAAAATATCAAACAAAATGGTGAGTCTATGTCACATATCATACATTCAAACAAATTTAGGTTGTACCAAAATGAAAACTGGAGGAATGGCTACCTATTTTTTTGTCCACAAGCAACCAGTGAAATGCTCCAGAATTACTCGGTTTCGTAAATATCCTTTTTGTTTCTTCAGCTTGGTAATTCTGGATACCTGGAAATAATACAACATTCAACCAACGGAAAACATGAGGTTGAACAAACAACAAACTCTTAATATATCACAAAAATGGAAAATCTGAAATTTCAACAATCACAGAAGGCAATCACATTACACATGCAGTCACGAATACATATTCGCATCCCTGTAGTCAAGAATGCTTGCATTGCTCCTGACAGTAATAATCGTTCCTTGTACATCTGTTATTTCTAGTAGATTTAGTGATAAATGAGTTTGACGACCGAGCAGGTGTATCGAGAACAACTTTTTCAATCTTCAATCTCTTAAGATTCATCTTATTGCAACTACAGGTAACTGGGTATGCTTCTACTAAGTAGTCAGTCATTGGCAGGGTTCTAATAAACAGTAACGGTTTGCAGAGTTTATTTCACTTTTCGGAAAAAAAAAACCATTTCAAATGCCAGTTCCGAGCCTCAATTGCTTACCACCAATGAGAATGCCATCAGTTCCACAACAGTTTTCCCATGTGTTTTGTAAAGAAAGAGTAAAAAGAAAAGGAAAGCATGTTGACGCAATTTGTGGTCAACAACATCCAGCGAACAAATATTTTGCTTGTTTTCATGACGCACATCATCTGCAATGCGAACATAAATTTAAATCCTGTCATCCTTCAATATCCAGAAAATAGGATATCAAGGTACAGTGTCATCACAGCTTCTGTTTAAACAAGATAACTTTGATATAGAGTAACAAAATGGAAGAAGCTACTTTTCCTTTCTCATCCCCTGCACTAATTCTTTAAATGCAGGAAGCTCGGATAAAACTGTGCGAGGTCGAAGCCTCCAAACAAAAGATAGCCTATTTAAAATTTGATTTGTAATACACATTCTACCCATTCTGTCAAAAACCATTGTGTATGTTCCTGAATGTTAAGATCTCATATGATAAAACTATAGCCATTTGCTATCAATTGTGTCAAGTTGTCATAGAAACTGCCAAACTAAAGAAACATAATTTGATGTTAATTATATTCGAGAATCAATAATGAAGAAGAGCAATCACACTTATGAAAGATCAGGAACAAAGCAGAACTCATGCAAATGTAGTAAAATATATTGACGAAAACAGAGGCTACGGAGTAGAGCCTGAACCAAATGAATAAAAAAGTTCGGATAAACCTTGGACCATAGCAGTGAGAACTTAGTGATTTTAATGTCAAACAACTAGCAATATATGCAGTGAATTCTATTATTTAGGCCACTATTTCATCAAAATACACAATGAGATCAGTTACTCATTAATAGAGATATTAATTAAGTTTATTTCAAATAAGATGTTCAATATCAAATTCATCAATGCCAACCAGTTTAAGGTGAGTAATCCCATAAAGCGCCACTCTTATCAGGTAAATAGATGCCGTTTAGGTGAATGGAGCCATGATAACACAATAAAGGAAAACTTTATTTGATTCGAGTAATTTTTTCTTGTTGCTGAAGCTGGACTCTGGAATGAGAAACGAGGAAGCAGTTTTGGCAAGATGTTGAAAATAAATTAATCACTTTCATGTTGCTATGTATGCCTGTGCACAAACACATCCAACTTCAAACAATTTATCATTCAGAACAGTGGATACCAATCAGAATGATTATAGAGACCCAACAGCACAAGCTATAAATGTGTTTTGCAATGAAGAATCTTTTGCATTGCACAAAAATTTTAAAAAGTAACCACTGTTATGGTGGTACTTGGTCGTTCACCGATATGCACTTCCTAACTGGCACAACTTAAACAAGGAAACTTGTTTGACTTGTTTCTTTAACACCAGATATGCCTCCAGATCATAAATGTAAACTTTATAGCATTATTCGTGACAATATCTTCTGTTGTCTAATATTCTTAACTTCAACATATCAAGATCGTTTCCTTGTTTCTGCCTTTACTCTTGTTGATTGATAGGAAAAATCTTCTAATATAAGAATCTTTAATTCGAATACACCCAATGTACAACAAAACCCAAAACTAAGTAGTAACTTCTAAGCAACCAATGGCCCAATCACTGGGCTAATGGGCTGCACCTAGTTACCTCTTTATTCCAACAGATTTGAACCAACAAACTTGGAAAAACAAAACTTTAACACATTTGTCTTAAAACATTCAATCAATAAAGCAATCCATTTATACAATAAAACATGATAAAAACAAAACATCACCTAAACACAAAATAAAATTGAAGGGAAAAACTCTAAACCACAACAGAAACATACTTCAGTCGAGGTCCTCCTCATTAGCGTGTCCTCTTCCCCCTCCTCCGGAGTTGGGATTGGATGCTCCACTGTTACTATTGTTGGTGTTGGTGTTGGTGTTGGTGTTCCCTCGGTCGCTGCTTCCAGCTCCTCCACCCCCACTATTGCTTGTCTCTGCTGGTGAACCAAATCCTCTAAAAAGCCATGGGAATGATATCCTAAACCCCCTTTCCACTGTCCTTGGTGTCTGTGAATTTGCGTTATCGTCATCATAAATGCTCTCCAGACTTCCACCACCAGACACCAACCCTATATTACTACTACTATCACTGTTCCTTCTACCATTATCATTCGACTGCCCAGTTTTCCGGTTCTCATAATCTTGATCATCAGTAGGCAACTCATATCGACAAACCGGACAGGAGTTATGTAGCTCAAGCCAAGGCACTATACAATCCATGTGGTAAATGTGTTTGCAAGGCATCTGTTTAGCCTCCTCATTCAACTCAAAACTATCTTTACAAACAGCACATTGAGATGAATCCGACACCAACATCTCCTCATTAATTTTTATATCCGGCAATCCCTGCACCGCAGATTTCGAAGCAGGAGGTGTCCCATAACGATTTGGATCATTCTCCGCAAGCTGCTGTATCAATTGCTCCAAACCAGGCCCCATAAAATAATCCCCCAAATTCGTCGGAAGCCTAAAGTCGACCCCTCCACCACCTGGTCCACCTCCTCCAGGTGTTTCAAACACAAGCTGAATATTTGCCCCCCTCGCCTGTAAATTATTGATGTAATTATTCAGAAAAGCATATGGATTAAATTCGTTGGGGGATCGGTCGCCGAAAAGCGCAGAAAGATCGTCAAATGTCTCCAATCCACCTCGACCGGAAGCAGAGGAGAAGATAAAGGGTAAGGGCGGGAATCCGTCGTCAAAAAAGCGGTTAGGGCCAACGTTACTAGGGTTTGATGGAGGTGCGGTGTCCGATTCCTCCAAAAAACCACCTTGACATATCGGGCAAACAAGATCCGCATCTGGCGACGGCGGGGGTGTGATGCTGACTTGCCGTTCGCATTGGTAGCAGAAATACAGCAGCGGCGCGACGGCGGCGCCGATAGTTCCCGCCGAAGACATTATAATCCCGTGATTCTGCGAGTATCTAGATGAATCTACGTCCACCGATTGTGCACAGAGAGAAATGAATTTCGCGGATGGGGAAGATTTTGGGGAGATGAATTCGGGCGAAGGAAAATGGAAGACCAAAGGAAGCCGTACAATGCCGGTGGGAAAATGGTTGTGTTCGGTTGATTGCATTTTAGTTTCGTACAATTACACCAAAAACGTTGTTATTTTGCCGATCTTGTATAAGTCGCTACTTGCTTCTAAAATTTAGTCAAATCTTGATGGATAAATATAGAAGTGAATTCTATATTCCAATTTGGACACAATTATCTTAATTGCCAAATATTTGGAATTAAGTTTTAGCAATCTATTGAATGAGTGTTTTTTATTATCTTTAAAATAAGGACTTGTTTTGTTTAAATCAGAGGAGAGAAAAAAGAAATACTTATATCGTTTTTCTGATCAAAAAATGATCTAAACATATAAAGAAATAAGTAAAAATGATATGAGTAAGTCTTATATAAGACCGTTTTACGGATCTTAATCTGTGAGACGGATCAACCATATCAATATTCATAATATAAAGTAATACTCTTAGCATAAAAAGTAATATTTTTCATTGATGACCCAAATAATAGATCTGTCTCACAAATACGATCTGTGAGACCGTCTCACACAAATTTTTATCAAATGATATTTGTTTGATCATACCATAATATTTGAAATTCATTAAATTTAAATTATTTACTCATATGGAAATGAATATAAGAATATTCAATGTGAGTTTTAAAAAATTTCAAATTCTAAGATATCATAATATTTGAAATTCATTGAATTTTAATTCTTTACTTCGATGAAAATGAATATTCAGTGTGAAATTTAAATATAAATATCATTTAGCTCTATACTTCAAAATTTTCAAATTCTAAAATAATTTTTAGTTACACGCGTGTTATGAAATTAAAACAAATATTACTATAATAAAATAATCATGTTTTATTTCAATTCGTTTTAATTACTTAATTCGGTCAAAGTCCATTTTCAAATTATCAAAGTAAAGACTAGAACAAACTTATTTTAATGAAAAATATGGAAAAAAATTTAAGTATTTGAATTGTGTATAATTTTATATTTGAAATTATTGTGTTTTTCATTAAATTTTTTAAGGGAAATCTACATACAAATTATAAAAACAAATATATATATATATATATATATATATATATATATATATATATATATATTACTGTAATAAAATAATCATGTTTTATTTCAATTCGTTTTATTTACTTAATTCAGTCAAAGTCCATTTTGCAAATTATCAAAGTAAAGACTAGAACAAACTTATTTAATGAAAAATATGGAAAAAAATTTAAGTATTTGAATTTGGTATCATTTTATATTTGAAATTATTGTTTTTTTCATTAAATTTTAAGGTAAATCTACGTATAAATTATAAAATATATATATATATATATATATATATATATATATATATATATATATATATATATATATATATATATATATATATGGTTGACATGCTCATAATAGATACCATTTAACAAATTTGATATCAAATCAAATCCCTTCACTTACATCCTTCCATCCAAATACAACTTTAAGCTATTCAAATCGAGATTATGTCATGCTATTTTGAATCATACAAAACAGGATAAAAAAAAAACTAAAAAAGATGAACTCAAAAAACTTATTATTAACAATTGATAACACGGGAAAGCCTCTCGAAAAATATGCTGCACATGCTTGTGCTGAACATCAGCATCTCCCTCATCCACTCTGGTGCCACTTTTTCAAACGTCCCTAACGACAGCACCTGGTATAGGAGTTCTGCTTCTCCGTGCGTGTTAGGTATCCATGTCAAACTGAAAGAATAACCTGCTGGAGAAAATTCTACTGAGTCGGGTAAAATTATCAGTTCTTTGTCATGTAAATTTACAAAACAGAAAGACCTCAATAATCCTAGTATCAGGCCTAGAGTAACTGAAGATTACCACTTGATTGGTGTAGCGCCTGTATACATGGTTTACTACTTTGACTATCACGGGAGACTTTCATGCCAAGTACTGACTCGACAAGGCATTGAAACAGGCAGTAAACAGCATAACTGTCGGTGGCATCACCCCCTACCATCAAAACAGTAATTAAATCTCCAGGTTGTCGGACAATGTAGAGATATCATATGAGCAATATGTTTGCCTTTTGGAACATACCTGGACTGTTGATCTTAATTTGACAAAAAGCAGGCTGGATCATAACATCTCAATAGTTAGGCTAAACTAGAAAGGCACACTTCTAGTAACCTGAATGCAACGTAATACGTATGTACCTTTTGGATGCTCAGAGAGGCACAATCTGTCAGATGCCCATGCTCCCCATCAACGTGAGTGTTGGCTGTGCCTTCAGTTATAAGCTCAAGTTTCCGTTTTTTTGCTGATCTAAGTACATATTTACTTCGTGTTCCTTCAGCTGGAGAATTTTGGTGTGAAGTTCGCTGCTCACTTTCAATATCCTTATTCACAGCACAGTTTGAGCATTCTTGTAATTCAAACTTCCGAAGCTTTGAAATTTCTTCTGAGAGATCCTTGTCTATGATATCATGGAATACAAAGTACAAACTATTCAGAAACTGACACAAGGCAAGTATCTTGAGGAACCTTCGGAAACCATAAGTAACAATAGAACGCAAGGGAACCATAAAGAGTTTTTTTTTAAGCTCGCATGATGAATATTTTAACCACGCGACAAGCATGTTAATATGAAGAGTATTCTACCAGAGTAACAAGCGCGATTAAAAAAGATAATTCAACTTTGTGAACCAAAATTGGTCGTGATAACGATAAACCAAGGCCTTGTTTCCCAATACTTTTGGAAAAATCAAGCTATTCAGATTAGGCGACAAAGTTTCCAAGGTTAGCAACAGTAAAATTGGGTTCAGTAAGACACTAGTTCAGTCAGCAATCAAACAGAAGTCCTCAAAATCTACACTATGACACCATTACTATGATGCAATGATAGCAACTGATGGACTTTCAACTTAGGAAAGTGCAGAAACTTCATGGTCACAACTATTTTATACATGAATTAAAAGAGAGTGATGTATCCTTACTTTTCTTATTTTCTTCCATCAAAAGCTTTTGGCACAGAACATGTTCATCACCAGAAGATCTACAGCCAAAATATGTACACAAATTTAAAGAGATCTGGTAATATTTAGGGCATGATTGGTATGTTTGAATGGAATCAACTTCGGAATGGAACGTGGGAGGTAATGGGATGAGAAATTTATTCTTTTCTTGTGATTGGTAACAAATAATACTAGAATGATGGAATGAAATTTTTTATAATCAAATCATATTTTATTTAAATATTAAAAAAATTGTTATTTACAATTTATTATTTATCATTAATATTTTATTATTATTATTGTTAATATTGTCCCTGTCAAATAATGAATAATTTTATTTAATTTTGAAATATCATTCTTAAATGATACTTTTATTATTATTATTTAATTTATTTATTATCATATTATTATTAATTTCTTATCATTTATTTTTGTCATCAAATAATAATAAAATAATAGTAACAGTTTTATATTTAATGTTCTTATAAAATTATTGTTATTACTAATATTATTTTTCCTACTATTTGTGATTTTTATTTATTATTAATATTAATTTATTATAATTGTTTATAAACAAAGATAAAATTTCTATAATTAAAAGATTTGAAAAATAAAAATGATAGAATATATTGATAAATATGTACAATAATAAATATGAAAAGTAAATAATAAGAAGGGATGAGAACGGGTAAACCCAACCCAAATGGGTTCACGGGAATGGTCATTCCTATTGGAATGGGTATTCCCATTCCAACCAAGCATGAAAATGGGAATGAGGTTGGGACCTCATTCTAATGTACAACTCATGCCCTTAAAGATTACCAGGTGGTAATGAATAAATGCAAGCCATGTAGCAGCCAGTTCACCTTTTTAATTCATCTACTTGTCCATGTAGCTTGTCATTTTCACTTTTCAAGTATTCTATCATTTCATCCGCAGCTGCATTTAACAGAAGTATTGAACATATGAGACAGATCTCAACTCTTGAGTAATCACCAAAAGCTCGCATTAACATAAAATAATGAAGGATGCATGTACTGCTTCTAAACTATGAAATGACCAACATGAAGCTAAACAGCAAAACGGCATAAGCTTTAAAACAAAACAAAAAAGGAAAAAAGTAGACAGAGTTGGTACTGTACCAGCTGCATAATTCCTGAATTTTAGTTCTTGCTCACGATTCAGCTTGTCTAGTCGGGATTCTTTTTCTTTCTGACAAGATAAGGAAGAAGAAAAGCTCGAAGATGATAACAAAGTTAATTCCATACAATCACATGTATAGAATGTTAGACATAATTGTTCTAATTACGATAACTGAAATGGTGCTTAATTGAAATAAAGTAAATGGGAAACAAAATTAGTCCAGCAGCTGGTTCAGCAACCAAGCACAACAGTGACGAGAGCTGTTCCGGTAGAGCTAACATTCTAGCGAAAGATCAGCACATAGGCAAGGAATCAGTACAGTGAAGCAGTAGCTATCGAGCACAGCTGAACAACTAATTCCATCAATCAACAGATACATAACTCTGAATGACTGGTAGACCGTAGATAACATAGTATACTCTAGACTTTAACTCCAATTCAGCAGAGACAAATGCTCAGGTTGTTGCTACCAAAGCCCAATTCATGAGTGGCAGAGTTCTGACATTTATTTGTAAAATATATACCGAAACCTGGGAAATTCACAATTGCCTAATAAAATTCCGCATCTCACTTAGGTGCTTTGAAAATCAATGACCATCCATTTCCATGGCACATTTAAAACCAGTAACAATCGAGGCAAATTGTTGCTTAAGATGAACAAAATACATGCCTGAATATTATCACTTTAAACAAACAAACAAACAATAAGCTAAAATGCCAAGAGAATTTGGGAGAAAATTTTCAAAACCCGACGTGTAAATTGTAAAATTGCCTCCATATTTATAGGCTTGATTCTCGCACATCAAGTACACCACTAATTCCATTCATTATCACTTAAAGCTCCCTATTCCAGAACAGGTCATTAAGAGCTCACTACTCCACCACCATCATCGTGGTAAGTTTGGGGAGATGTAGGATCAAACCTACATGAATGTTTCATCATACCCAGTCACGAAATTAAAAGGTTCAAATCGGGCCCTTACTTGTTCTTCAACTCAATTTCAAATCATTCCTATTATCAAGTATTAAAGCCACAATTTTTGTTCGCAATAGTCCAAATTTTCCAAAACACAAAAGTACATAGTGGTAGAAAGAGAGACCTTGAGTTTGGAGTATTTGTTGTAGAGCTTCCCATAAAGCACCTCCATCTAAAATCAACATAAACAACAAAAACAAGTAAGTTCCGTAACAACAAAACTTTTCACAAGATCCGACTCCGAAGCAAAAAAGAACATAAAGAAATCGAAAGTATTTTTTCCGTATCCATTCAGTCTAATCCTCTCAGATGAATGGGTACTGACAGAAAAATATCCAGAGGATTTTGGTCGAACACCTTACTGGCAATGGCGCGGGCACACCTATATAATTGATGACATACAAGTAAAATTGAGCCGCGATAAGCTACGGTGAACGAGGAAGTAGAAGCAGCCGGAGAGATACCTGAAAAGTGCGGTCTCCGTTCCGGGATTGATGAAATTGAATTTTTGGCGGGATTTGTTCAGGTTTTAAAGATTTTGAATCAGCACACATCGTCCTGTTACTACCTTGTATAATAATAAAAGAAAAACCTGCATTTTTTTTTAAATATATTTTTACCCACAAAAGTTTTTGTGAGACGATCTCACGTATCAATTTTGTGAGACGTATTTTCTATTTGGATCATTCATGAAAAATTATTATTTTTCATACCAAAATTATTACTTATTATTTTAAATATGAGCATGATTGACATGTCTCACGAATAAAGATTTGTGATTACTGTATCACATAAAACCTACTATTGTCCTAGTGATTTTGGTTTTTTTATTTTCAAATGTTAGCCTACTATTTTTTTATTTTACAATTTAATCTTTGAGGGTTTAAATAAATCAATTATGTTATGATTTAAGATTGGGTCTCATATGAGACCGTCTCGTAGATTTTAATATGTTAGACGGATCAATCCTACCAATATTCACAATAAAAAGTAATTCTTTTTCATGGATGACTCAAATAAGAGATATGTCCTCACAAATACGACCTGTGAGACCGTTTAAAACAAGTTTTTGTCATGATTTAAAGGTTGTATCTGCAGTAGCTTTTAAAAGTGATGATAAATTTTTTTATTATAAACTTTGTAAAATTTTGTGATCACTTTTAAAAGCAACGGCAAATATAACCTTTAAATCATAAATTTTGTTAAAAAAAAAATTATAATCACTTTTTTACATCATTTGCAAACACTACCTAAATCAATCAAAGCGAGTTTCTAGTCCTTGTAACAAAAATTTTAATTAGCAAAAACAGATGTTCAGTGCATGAGGATCTCGATTCTCGAATTTGAGATCTCGTATTTTATTTGGACATTGATCTCGATTCTCGAATTTGAGATCTCGTATTTTATTTGGACATTGATCTCGATTTTCGAATTTGAGATCTCGTATTTTATTTGGACACTGATGTGTAATCCAGTGTTTTGCCGATGTCCAGCTAGTGCTTAACAGATAGAGTAGCATACACAAAATTGCCTCCAATTTCAAGAACAGGAAAAGAATGATAGAATGTTTAACATTCCAACTTATATAAAGTATTAGCAATTCGAATATTTTATGTTTCTACATAAAAAAAATTTAAAAAAAAAAAAGAAAAAAAATAGGATATCTGGTAAACGAAAGTTGGAATTTTATCTAAACACGATTTACATTGATTAAACATCGAATAGGAGTGTCAATTCGGGTGGGTTGGATCGGGTTGAGCAATAGTATTATTCAAAAATTGCTCAACCCTGAACCCGAGCCAAACCGCAAACTCTCAACATAAACCTGAACCCGAATCAACCTGATCAACACATCAACCCGTATAACCCGATTTTGAATTTTTTAAAAAAATTAAATAAAATTCAAATAATAATAACAATAATAATATTTTAATTCAAACACATAATAACAAAATCTCCCTCATATATATGATTTAAATTTGAAAGTCTAATCATAGAAAAATAAAGAATATTTACTAAATCAAATAAATAATTATTTTAAAAAAAATGTTCAAAATAAATAGTAAATTATGAAAATTTATGATATAAATATACAATAAATATTTTTTCAGACGTAAAATATATAAAAAAATGTATGCAATATTGATTAATTATATTTTAAAAATAAATTAAATTAAATTTTCGGGTCAACCCGGGTCGACCCGAATTCGGATCAACTATCGGGTCCAACCCAATCTGACCCGAACCCGAAAACCCCAACCAACCTTCTTTTTTTCGGGTTGAACCTTATCGAGTTGGTAGGTCGTGTCTGATTTTGACACCACTAACATCAAACATGTTAATGAACATGACTGTTTATTTTATCGTCTAGAGTGAAATTCAACTTAAAATATTTAGATCGTGTGAGTCCCTCGTATTCAAAGAGATTCATCTCATACTTTGAGATTCTAATATACTTGTTCGACTAATTCACTCAATATATCACAGACAAACAAACGGTAAATACTGAAACTACCCTATTATATTGACAGGTGAAAAACAGTCACATACCGGTTAATAATTATGTATCAAAGATTAAGAATAAAAAAATCAGTAAGAGGCAGGATCTTTGTTCCAAGATAAGTATGCTGGATCCCCTAAAGGCCTGCAAAGATCACCAAACTTTATATAATTAGCTTCACTTCATTTTCCCAAACTCTTAAATTTAACTGAATCTGCACGATAATTAGGGACCTTGGCTTGAGGAGATACACAAGGATGAAAGCTATAGCAAGAAATAGGCAAATCCCACCAACTGTGATGTAAATTTTTCCCAAGAAATCATTCTTTCCACCAATCCAAGTTGTTGTAGATATCACTAGATTCTTTTTCCCGTCGAAAGAATAGGTGTTGTAGTTGTTTTGTATCACTACTGTTATCTTGTCATCGGCTTCAAGATCAATCTCGATCCTCCCGTAGAGTTTGCGAAAATTGGGGAGTGCTGCGGTTCGCATCCAAACAAGGAGATCTTCTTGCTCACTCAACTGCGGATGAGAAAGGAAAACATTGAGATGTAGATAAAAGATAGGGATCAAACACGAGTTAAGCAAGGGGGATGTAGGAAGAGGCAAGGGGGCAATCTTTTTCTCTTCAAGTTAAAATGTTGAAGTTTTGTGTTTAACTTTTATAAAATCAATTAAGTTGCTCCCTTCATCCCCTCTCTCCACTGAATCACTGGATTCGCCGATAAGTATGAGGTGAAGTTGGACTAACGGGTATGCTCTCGTTGAGTTTTGCGCCCCCAACAAGGCCTCGAGTTTGGAAGTTTTTCGGATATACATTGGATCCGAATTTATGGGTCCTGTCGCTTCTCCATGCGATGTCTTTCTTGTTGATCGGTATGCTGTTCCCATTTATTGAAATGGTGTATGTGTCGTTGAATAAACTCCACGCGACTAGACCACAAGGAACAATGGGCTTGCGATCGTCATTGAAAGCCTCTGGCTCACATGTCTTCGTCTTTTGCTCATTTTCTGGGCTCTTGTACTGCTCATCACTTCTACTTTTTACATATCTGCATCAAGAATGGGACATTTAACTCAAAAGGAGAGTTATAATAGTTATAATAAATTGAACAAATAATTTCACGAACCGGCGATGGTTCTGATAGAAATCATCCAGCTGATAGTACACAAAAATCGGCTGCTTCATCTTCTTTGGAACCTTGAGACACAATCGACAATTCATGTGTTCAATTTAACTAGAGAATAAAGGAACAAAAAGGGACTAAAAAAAGCTATCAAATCACAAAAATGAGCCTACATTTAAGGTCCTGGTACAGGTTTTGTTCGTTCTGTCATCCTGGATATAACCAATCCTCTCGAAATGTGCAGCTTCATCATCATTGGCATTTGAAGAAATGCAAACCTCATCGTATCGGTCTACAATTTCGACAACCTACGAACATGCTTGACAAGTAAAGAGTTCAGCTATATACATCAAATAAATCTCAAAATTGCCACAAAGAGTCAGGATGACCTGTATAACGAAAAATGTTTGAAATTTCATGCCTAACTTTTCGAAAAAACACCGTACGAGCTGATTCATATTACAATAATCTTCACCATTCTACATAACACAGAGACCAACAGGTTTGTATACATGACTTTCCCATTTATCTTACTCATCATTATAGTGCAAACTAACATGAAACCGAAAACGGGCTCCTCGATTCTAGCTTAACTAGATTTAGACAAAACTACTTTAGATCATGACTGAACCAGAAGGAACCGTTCCATCCCAAAAAATAAGTCGACATCAAATTCCTTGTTCCACCCCTACCCAATATTAAATCGGAGCAGTCAATCAATATATATGATATAAATAGAACATTTACGGCATCGGATGCGGACAAGGAGGAGAGGCCGATCGGAATAAAGGTAATGCCAATAAAGATGAAAGTTGATATAACCTGAATAGAATCAAAAGATACAACAATGAGCTAATCAATCAACAATTTAAAAGAAATGCATAAGAACCCAATAAACTTCTACACACATTGAAATTCTTACCAATCCTGGAGTTAGAATCGGCTTGCATGCAGGAAGTTCTTGCTGGGTAAACCTAGAATCTGGAAATTTTCGGAATTTACAAAAAAAAAAAATCGCAGATAAAATCAAGAAAAACTTAAATAAAAAATTTATCAAAATCCCACATAAAATACGACGCAAAGACAATAATTTTCATTCGAAAAAACGAAAACGAATATCCCTACATCTGGGTTTCTTGGATTTCTTGGAAGATGATTGGGAGGCTCCATCTCCAGAGCTCATCGCGTAAATTGTGAACAAACCGAGATCACCCTTTTATTTATCTAATCGGTTACAAAAAACGGCATAATCCTTAAAATTTGTGTGATTTCGGGAAGAGAAGGAAAATTTCCAGCATCTGATTGCATGGATTACGCTTCAAAGCTTCCTTTATCCGTTTCGTTTTTCTATTTTTCAAAGTGATATTTTTGAAATTAAAGAATTTAATCCGAAAATAAAAGGTCGTTGGTAGGGGTGATCAAATTTTTTTATTAACCGCCCGAACCGAATTGCACCGCACCACCGCTTTTCATAATATTTTAGAAAAACCGCAATTAAAAATATTAATCATAAACCGCACCGCAAACGCGGTTCGGTTATTTTTTTTGCCAAGAACCGCACCAAACCGCACCGCCTAAACCGCTTGCCATAATATTGGCCTAGAATTATAATAATTTGTAAACAACATATTCAAATAAAAGAAGTCATCATTCATTATATCCTAAATCTCTTTAAAATTATTATTCTTACAAATAAAATTTATCTTTTTTTTAATTATACTTCATATTAGTCATTTATTAAAGTATTTATTTTTTTTGCTACAATATTTTGTTTGTAGTCTGAAGGTAAAAAAATTGATAAAATAGTGTAAATGTCATTTTTGTTGTGAATGTGTTGTGTTGTTAAATTATTAACTTAGTTTTGAATCTTGATTATTGTTTAATCTATTTTGATCTTTATATGTTTTGAACTATATTTTATATTTGAAAACAATATATTGTTGTTGTTTTCAAATAAATTATAATATATGTTCTAATATTTTTCATTAAAAAAACCGTAAAACCGACCGCAACCGTATGAAACCGCTCAAAACCGCAAGACTGATTTTTTACATAAAACCGCGATTAATTTTTCAAAATACTAACCGACCGCATATGGCAATTCGGTTTGAATTTTTTAAAAAAAACCGCAAAACCGCACCGTGATCACCCCTAGTCGTTGGACATTGAAACGCGGGCGGGTTGATAAACGGAAAATACTTTCAAAATAAAATAAAATAAAATATGAATATTTGGTTTTTGTGATATTAATCAATGGTGGGAAATTTTTGGAATTTATTTTTTGGGAACATCTAGATTGTTATATAATAATCTATATACATTGTTTTAGATAAATAACAATATTTCATAAAAAAAAAAAAAATACAATATATAATAGAACACAAATAATTCTACGAGACAGTGTCATTATTCGATTTTATGAGACAAATCTCCTTTATGATCTCATGAAAAAATATTACCCTTATCCAAGAGAATATTACCCTTCTCCCATCTCATGGATATAAATCATTGAGATTATCTCACAAAAGACTTATTTATAATAGAAAATGTGGTTTTCACTTTTGAGGTGGGTTGAATTATGAAATTTTTTATATTTATTCAAATACAATACAATATCGGTAGAGTTGACTCGTTTCACAGATAAAGATTTCGTGAGACCGTCTCACAAGAGACCTCCTTTTTATTCAGATACAATACAATATTATTCCACACACAAAATTAAATTTTGGAACCATATATTTCAAATAAATAAAGAACTATGACAATTACACTCATGTATCATTTCGCGCTATGGATAAAGTTTGTTATCTTCAACTTCTTTTATTTCAGGATTTCCAATTCTACCAAGAAAGGGAGGGAACAAATACTCAATTTAACGTGAGTAAACAGAATTTCATACTCGATCTCATCGATATATATAGAATTCTGCAGAGAGCTATATTCGATGAAAGTCGTATGTACAGCTTGGAGGAGATATTTCATATCTTACGAGATCTACTCTACAATATGGGGTGAAAAAAAACCAAAATAAGTGATTTTAGCCCTTATAAAAAGAAAACTGATTCTTAAATCCCTCGAGCTCATTTAAGTTTAACTCGAGTTTTACAAAAATTAAAATTAGAAATAGTTATGTTATACTTATCTTTCAAATTATTATCGTAATTTTAAACGTGATTTATTATCTAATCTAAGAAGTCATCAAGCAGTAAGTATTACAGTTTGATACAAATGACATATGGATCATTTGCATTTATATATGCAGCAAACCTTGTCGATATTTTTAGAGCGCAAATTATTTTGTATAGCTTTTCGACTTGAATGAAGATACAAGGCAATAGGAAGAAGACTTAAAAGATCATCCACTCCGGTGAGTGGTTGGATTGTGGAAACTGATGGTGAAAGCGACTGACAGATGTCAAATGCGTCCCCGTGTAAGCATATTGTTGGGTGCAATAATTGTCCTTGCTTGGTAGAGCGATCGAACAGTGGTGCTTGAGCTGTTGTGCGGTTTAAAAGATTTGAGTTGCACCATTACTACTAGCTATAGCTTTTGGTAAAGCGGCAAACGCTCGGTCCTGCAATTAGTATCAGAGCCAAGGTCACGGGTTCGATTCTCATTGATTGCAAGGAGTGCAATTATTAGGAGGGAGATTGTTGGGTGCAATAATTGTCTTTGTTTGGTAGAGCGATCGAACCATGGTGCTTGAGCTGCTGTGCGGTTTAAAAGATTTGAGTTGCACCATTACTACTAGCTATAGCTTTTGGTAAAGCGGCAAGCGCTCGGTTCTACACATATACATCACAAAAACTCTTGTAAAATCGTCTTATAGATCAATTTTATGAGACATATTTTTTATTTGAATTGTTCATGGAAAAAAATTATTTTTTAATATATATGTATCCATTAAAATATATATATCATAATAATAGAAATAATAAAAATAATTAAAGAATTTAGAATGTATATTTACGGTTGCTTCTTATGTTATCAATAGTTGGTAGGTGTCAAGTTTGGCCCTAAAACACTGGGAAATTTAGGGAAAAGGGAGTCTTCTGGGACTTATTTAAAAAAAAAGATTGAGATGTCAATTTACGTAAATGTCCCTGTTTTGTTAAGTTTAAAATTGATTACCTCTTCTTAATATTCTAACGGGACTTCTTCGATTTGCTTTTCTTTCAACCCTAAATTTCCCAACCCTACGCAGTCGACTTCCCTCTTTTGCTCGTCGACTAAATCACGATCGACGATCGACGAAACACGTTTATTTATTTGCAACGCATCCGAGAAATGGCTGACCAAAATACGGTATGTTAAATTTTATTCTGTTATTTGATTCTTCGTGCGTGTGCTTTGAAAGAAATGGTAGGACCGTCGTGTTGAGGAAGAAAGGGTGCGTGTGTTGAACGTATGATGGTTGAGGAAGAAAGGAGAAAGGGCTTCTTGGTCGACCAACGCAAACTTGGTCGACCAAGGAGCTATGGTCGACCAACTTACGCTTGGTCGACCAACCCTATCTTGGTCGACCAAGCGTGGGTTGGTCGACCAACGCTTGCTGGTTCAGTGTTACATTAATTTTTATTCTAATATATTTGTATTTGTTTCAGGTATATTTGCCGAGAAAACTAGGCAGGGATGCAATTTTTCGTTGCAAGTTGACAATCGAATCAAGATATAAAGAGGTTGCGGAGAAGATTTTTCACTACCTCAACAACGACGAGAGAGCCCTTTTTTTTGAGCAGTCTCATTTTGGTAATTTGGTTAAGTATCATAGAGATTTTAATATTTCTAGTCAAATTATGTGGTATTTGATGAGTAATCAGATCGTTGAGACGGGTAGTGATGAGTTTTGGATGGTGGTGCGCAAGAGGCCGGTTAGATTTTCTTTGTTAGAGTATTGTTTATTAACCGGCCTCGATTGCGGTACAGAGCCTGTAGATGTACCAGAGGGAGGTGTCTTTCGCTCCATACACTTTGCCGGTAAGTCTGATATTATTTTGAGTGATTTGGAGGCAAAGATGAGTGGTCAAGTGCATAATGAGACTGGTGTAGACGTGGAGAAGTTAAAGATGGCTAGTCTTTACTTCTGTTGTTTTGTGTTCGGTGAGGGGACTAGGAAAAAAATGAATAAGATCGACCCTAAATACCTGAGGCTTATAGATGATTTGGATAGGTTTAACAGCTATCCGTGGGGTAGAGTAGCCTTTCGTGATGCGGTCCGATGTTTGAAGAAGGACCTTTTAGGGTGATATAATTACCTCATCGAGACACAAGGTGGGAAAGAAGTTAATGGCAGCTTCCTTGTCGGTGGTTTTGTGTTGCCTCTGCAGGTATGTTATTTTTTGAATGTTAAAACTGGATTTATTATCTTTATTTCTACTAATAAAATTGTTCTAAATATATGTTACAGATCCTCGCTTATGAATATTTTCCGAGCGTGGCACAAAAGTTTGCAAAGAGAAGAGATGTGGACGGTTTGATGTTGCCCAGGATGTTTCAGTGGGTGACTAACACGTGGCCGTCAACCTGTGCCCCAACTGCTGTTGATGTCACTGCAGCCTTTGGTGATTGTGATATAGATGTAAGTAATATAAATTGATTTAGATATAATAAATGTGGACTTAATCTTTAATTTATCTGATACGACATTAATTAAATGTAGGACTGTCTTGGATTCTTGACTCCTACTCCCGAGGAGTTTGTTTCAGCGTATTATACGAGCGGGGTTTTTGTTGATTCTGTGCCCGATGCGGTCACCACTCGGGTACTCGAGCTTTGGAGGCAGGGTCAGACAATCATATGTAGCGAGCACCCTGTGGAGTCTCCCTCAGTCCAGCACATGTGTTCCGCACATTCACCTCCCTCTGTCCAGCACACACCTCCTGTACATGCTTCTCCTGACGTTTCTGGCACCCGTCCTGGTGATCTCAATAGATCCAGCTCTAGCACCAGTTCTCCTATGCGTACGGGTCCTAGAGTTCACTTTGGAATCAATCTTTCCCGCCGCCCATCACCCTTGGAGCATCATTTCGAGCGGCGATTGACTGCGTTGGAGGATTCCGTTACGTCCATGCATGCGAAGATTGCAGCAGAATTTATTGAGACCAGAGCGTTTATGAGGAGTATAAATCAAGCTGTAGTTAACATGAAATCGAGTTTGAATCTTGGTCTCGATGAGTTGAGATTGAGTTTGACTCAGCTTAGAGCTGATTTTGCTGAGATGAGGCCTAACATGCCAGTGCATCATGACAGAGATTACAGCATAGCCTATAGCAGAGGGCGGAAGAGGAAAGCATCTGAGACAGATTTTGGTGAGTTAATTTTATTAATTATATTTATGTTTATGTATTATAATGATTTAGTACAATTCTTATATTTATTTTAATTTGTTTAATGTACGCTTTTAGGTGTGGATGATAATCTGGCCAGGGAAATTGGCAGTACTAGCCAAACACCACATATATTTGAGCCTAACATTGAGGTCATTACAGAGGAGTCTTCAGAAGGTGAGTTAATGCAATTTTTTGATTTGATATTTATGTATAGTATATTTAACAACAAAACTTTTTGTTTTTTAGATATTCAAGTTACTCCGGATTCGCGTAAGTCAGGTGGCGAGGCGACCACGTCGAGAGGTTATTACACTAAACCTTGTCTATTCATATTTGCATTAAATTTGTTATTATTTTAATTTGTTGAATGTACGCTGTTAGGTGTGGCTGACAATTTGGGCATGGAAATTGGCAGTAGTAGCCAAACCCAACACAGATTTGAGCCTAACCTTGAAGGCATTCCAGAGGAGTTCGCAGGAGGTGAGGTAATGCACATTTTTAATATTTATATTTATGTATAGTATAATAAACAATATACTTTGTGTGTTTAGATATTCAAGTGACTCCAGATGCGCGTCTGTCAGGAGACGAGGCGACCACCTCGAGAGGTTATTAAACTGTACCTTGTTTATTGTTCGTATTTGCATTAAAGTTGTTACACTAAAGATTTTTATAGATGACGGTGTGAGGCCACTTGCGGAGACTGTGACACTAAAGGTTAACTACTCGCTTGCGCGAGTTAGGGCATCGATGCTCGACCGTTCGCCTAGTAGGATTCGAGGTTTTTACGATGAATATGAGAAGTCGTTCTACGGGCCCATGGCGATCGCAAACTCGCGTGTCACTTTCTTGGTAAGCTTTTAAATAAATCTTTTTTCAAAGTTTAAATTTGTAGAGAACTTGTTTTAAAACATATAATACCTTTTGTTATGTTCAATTCAGCACTTCAACGAAGCTGTCCGTGGATTACTTGAGATGCAGATCCGACATCCTGAAGTGATGTCGGCAGATGATTCGTTGATGGACACTCATTTCTGCGATGCGATCTCAGTTTTGGCCGAAGATATCGATTTCAAAATAGATCTATCACGGCTCGTGACCATATTCAAAGGTAGTGATCCAAAATGGCTGTGTCTCTCGTGGGAAAAGGCACGAAGAATTCTCATCCCTGTCTATAGAGATCGGCGCTGGTTTTTACTAAAACTCGTGACAGGGGTGAATAAGTGCATCATATATGACTTGCAGCGAAGGCACGATCCCAAATTCAAAGATCTCAATAAAGAGATAGAGCCTATACTTATAAACGCTGCCCGTCTGCTATCCATTGTTGGGAACAGCCCACACCCCGAGAGGCCATGGAGTATAAAACTACATGATGAATTCCATGCCAAGATTATACAGTAAGTTGTCAACTTTCTATTTAAAATATAATATCTTCATTATTCATTTTTTTAAATGTTAACGTAAATATTAACTTCTTTTTTTTTTCTTTTTTCACAGTGAAGATTCGGGAGCATTTGTCTTAGCCGTTGCTGGATACTCTTTGTCTGCGAAGAGTGCGCAAGTAGTACTAACTTTAGATGATAGATTAGTATCTGGGTTTAGATATTTTTTAGTTTGTAATATGTTTCTTAATGATTTGGTGATTATTGTGATGTATTTGACAATTTTATGGCATTACTGAACATTGTTACCTTTGTAATTATTTGGAGTTTTTTTGTTGGTCGACTGATGTTTTGCCATTACATTTGGTTGGTCGACTAATGGGCGACCATTACCTTTGAAGGTCGACCATTACATTTGGTTGGTCGACTAATGAGCGACCATTATTGCCCATTACAATAATGGTCGACCATGACCATTACCTTTGACGGTCGACCATTATTGTAATGGTCGACCATTACCTTTGAAGGTCGACCATTTCATTTTGTTGGTCGACCGTCACTGTACTTTTGGTCGACCACTCTTTAGGTTTTAGGGTCAAGGGTTTTTTAGGGTTTAGGGTTTAGGGTTTTTTCGGGTTTAGGGTTTTTTCGGGTTTAGGGTTTTTTGGGGTTTATGGGGCAAGTTAAATGTGAATCATGGAATCGAACTATTTTTTTTATATTTTCTAAAAAATATAAATCGTAATTCCAAGATTATGTTATATATTTTATTTTACATACGAATCAATTCATCACAATCTCAGTATTTTGCCACGATCTAAAAAACAGGATTTTGTTATATGTTTCAAGTTAAATGTGAATCATGGAATCGAACTATTTTTTTTATATTTTTTAAAAAATATAAATCGTAATTCCAAGATTATGTTATATATTTTATTTTACATACGAATCAATTCATCACAATCTCAGTATTTTGCCACCATCTAAAAAACGGGATTTTGTTATATGTTTCAAGTTAAATGTGAATCATGGAATCGAACTATTTTTTTATATTTTTTAAAAAATATAAATCGTAATTCCAAGATTATGTTATATATTTTATTTTACATACGAATCAATTCATCACAATCTCAGTATTTTGCCTTGATCTAAAAACCGGGATTTTGTTATATGTTTCAAGTTAAATGTGAATCATGGAATCGAACTATTTTTTTTATATTTTTTAAAAAATATAAATCGTAATTCCAAGATTATGTTATATATTTTATTTTACATACGCATCAATTCATCACAATCTCAGTATTTTGCCTTGATCTAAAAAACGGGATTTTGTTATATGTTTCAAGTTAAATGTGAATCATGGAATCGAACTATTTTTTTTATATTTTTTAAAAAATATAAATCGTAATTCCAAGATTATGTTATATATTTTATCTTACATACGAATCAATTCATCACAATCTCAGTATTTTGCCACGATATAAAAAACGGGATTTTGTTATATGTTTCAAGTTAAATGTGAATCATGGAATCGAACTATTTTTTTATATATTTTTTAAAAAATATAAATCGTAATTCTAAGATTATGTTATATATTTTATTTTACATACGAATCAATTCATCACAATCTCAGTATTTTGCAATTATGTTACATATTTTGGACAATTATTAATATATATTTTAAAAAAATAAAACTCACCATCAAGCTACTGGTCGACCATGAGATTGATGGTCGACCAAAGAAAACTAATGGTCGACCATCAAGCTAATGGTCGACCATGAGATTGATGGTCGACCTAAAAAAGCTAAGGGTCGACCATCACCCTGCCGATAGCTTGATGGTCGACCAAAGAGAAATCATGGTCGACCATCAAGCTAATGGTCGACCCTCAACCTATCTCTTGCTGAATTCACCAATCGAAGGAAATCTGTTTTGTTTTCTTCTGCCAACTTTCTTCTCTAGCAAAGGAGGCAACACCAATGGAAAATTAATGTTGCGTGGCCATTCATTTTCTTCTGGAACGGGATACACAGTCTCTGAGTAAGCCATGCACCATGACACTGTAGAATAGTACTGTGAACACATATCATATAAATCAATATTCGCTAACCAACTAGCTGCGATGGCATGAGCGCATGGGATTCTATCAATATCAAAAACTCGACATGTGCATCTTTTTGATTCGAGGTCCACTATGGCCGAATGTCCACGACTCCTAACATCAAACTCCATACGTCCTAATTCAAAAACTTGCATTCCTTGGGCATCTGTGAACCTGCTACGAAGGATCCCCTCGATCGCAGGGGTCAAGTTAGTGTTACTTGCAATTGATGCGTGGCGATATCGGGCAAACCAAGATGATGCTAGTCTCTGCAAGGAATCTAACAGTGCAATGATTGGCAGCTTCCTTTCTTCAAGCAGTCTAGTATTGATTGACTCAACCCCGTTTGTCGTCATAATATTGTAACGGGTCTTCGGACAATATGCTCGAGTCCATCTATCAAGTGAGTCTCTCTCGTCCAAATATTGTGCTGCCTCAGGATATCTATTCCTAAACTCATTGTATGCAATATCAAACTCGAAAGTTTTATAAATTTTTGCAATGTGCAAAAACATTTCGGTTGCACCCTTCTTTTTGTATCTTGTCTTCATGTTTTGGGATAAATGCCACGTACAATGCCCATGATGCGCATTTCTATAGACGGTAGAAACTGCATTAATGATCCCTTGATGCCTGTCAGAAATTATCACCAATTCATCCTCGTCTGGTACTACTTCTAACAACTTCGTTAAAAACCAACTCCACGAAGAAGTACACTCGACATCTACGACTCCCCACGCCAAAGGATATTGGTGATAATTTCCATCTTATGCTGATGCCACCAATAAAACACAATTATACTTGCCCTTCAACCACGTACCATCAATTGATACAACTTTTCGCATACTTAGATATCCTCTAACGCATGCACCAAAAGCAAGAAACAGATACTTGAATCGATTTTCCTCGTCGACAAATATGTCTGTTATGCTTCCTGGATTCATCTGCTCAACCATGTGCAAATAACAGCTCAATTTTGTAAAACTTTGCGTAGGATCACCTTTCAACATATTGTCTGCTAGTTCTTTCCCTTTCCAAGCCTTGTAGTATGATATATCAGCATTCATACTATTGCGCAACATCGCCATCACCGCTTTTGGTACAATATGCACTGGATGACCTTGGAAATTATCCACCAACATAACACGAACAACAGCAGAACTCGCTCCACGGATTCTCTTTCCTCTCCCAGTCAAACCACATGTGTGTGTATTGCAATATGTTCGAACGGAGAATGCACGTGAATCATTCTTAATCAAAGAGGTCCAGATTCTCCACTTACAATCAGACACTACACATTTTACGACGTACACCTTTTTGCTACTTTTTACCGTCTCAAATTCAAAGCAAGCTTCCAAACTTATTCTAATTAGCTCTTTTTTCACCGCTTCTCGGTTTTGAAACTCTTGACCCACAAACAAGTTCGAACCATCCGTGAATGAAAATGTGTCATTATCAAGAGCCACATCCACAACCAAATTTGCATCATTGCTTTGAACCAAATTTGCCTCGCCCTCAATTATGTCATCACGTGCTTCATCATGTAACTCATCCGTGTTACTACGATCTACAAGCATGACATCCATATTATGCGCTTCGTCGAATGTGTTACTACGATCCACAGGCATGGCATCCACATTATGTGCTTCGTCGAAAAAATCAATGCTATTATTACGATCCACAGACACAATATTCAAGTGAAAATAATCATCAAAATGACTCTGTTCGTTAATATTGCAATTGTTCTCATCAATAGAATTTCTGTGCAAATTATCACAAGAATCAAAAGAAGCAACACATTCAATTTCAACTTGAAGTACTGGCCTACTTCTCGGACAACCAAGATACAAATATGCTTTCAAATCATGGTCGTTCTCTATATAAATTGGTTGAATGTTGCACGGCAAATCTAGAAGATAACTCAACCTCAAGTTGGAAGTGTCTTCTACTTTTCCAGCTCTGTATAGTTCACTTTTTAAATCTTCAAAATAACAAATATCATCATCCACTGGAATAGCAACAAACTTTGCATTGGCCCCTGGATTCCATTTATAAACCAGCCCCTCTGTCACTTCCCATTTCCTATCAAAATGAACAACAATAACTGTTGGCATATCTACAAAGTGCACAAACAAATATGATAATTAGAACGTGCAAAATGTTGTAAAAACAAAAAAAAAACCCACATGGTCGACCAAAAAATAAGTTGGTCGACCATGAAGTTATGTAGGTCGACCTATTGGTCGACCAATAAGAACTTGGTCGACCAACTTAATTTCTGAAAAAATAAGCTCACGGTCGACCAACTTAATTTCTGAAAAAACAAGAACTTGGTCGACCATTAAGATTGTGGTCGACCATGAATAATTTCTCTTTGGTTGACCACGAAGAATTCTTTTTTTGCTTCGACAAAAATCCATGAACGACACGGATTATTCATCTTATTTGTGGTCGATCGCTGCATGAAATGATAAAACAATGAACTGGTCAAAAAAAAAAAAGAGCAAACTTACTGTATTTTTCTTCAAATACAGACGTATTTACAGAAGAATGGGGGAACAATATGTAGGAGTAGATTTAGATCTGGATATGAGGAATGAGCGCCACAACACTTGAGCAACCGTGGTCAATTTCGATTTATTGATACGCGGAAGATGTAGATGCGGTAGATGAGTTCTTTAAATTTGGGAAGCTTTGAAAATTTAGTGGGGATTTTGTGCGTAGAATGGGAAGAAAGAGAGAGAACAATAATCAATTTAGGAAGTTAACTTTAATTAAGGTTTAATTAACTAATCAAGAGTCAACTCTTTCTTTTTTTTAAAAAAAAGTCAGACTCCTTGTTTTTTAAATCTTTGCCCACGTAATCCCATTTTTTAAATTGTCCCCCCTAACACTTGACAGCATTCCAACATATATTGTTGGCCATAAAATAAGCTTCATTTTATTCAGAAAAACACACAAAAATAGACCAAATATATAGTACTAAAAAAATGATTTAAAATACCCCTAAAATAAGAAAAAATATGAAAATAGAATCTCTTCGAAAATTCTCAAACCCTCGTATCCTTCCCAGAAATCATCTAGACTGAAAGGTGTACCAAAACCTATGAACAGAATCGGAGCAAAAAAATGAAAATCGTGAATAACACAAGTTGTTCAAATCCAGAATTTGCTTTTATCGGGTTGCATGTTCATGCATTTAAAACTTGTGTTTATTTCTTGTTTTAGGTTTTGGTCGTAACATAAAAGTTGTTTTTTGTGTTATATATAGACCATGCATGGCAACAGATTATCCTAAAAGTCACCAGAGTGGTGTTTTGTCTGGCCACGAATTGGCATGCCCACTGTTTTGAAACTTCAAATTCTGAATAAAATCGGACGAGATTTTATAAAATGTTATACACAAATGTTGTAGATCTTGATGAGTTAAGTCTTTCCTGAAACGTTTCGGTTGCGCGTGGTGTCGGACGCTCGGTCACACGCCTTAGCAGTGGAGCGTGTAGCCCGCCCGTCGTTTTGATTGCCAGATTTTCATTCCCGAGGTTTTCTACGATTGTTCTAGACTATAATTTCAAATTTCAGAATTTTCGGACTAGCCAATGAATTTCTATGAATTTTTTATTTAAAAAAAAACCATGTAATTTGCCACAAATTTTTGGATTGTTAACTTCAACATTGATTCTTTTGGATTTCAATCATAAATAATGTTTTTAACTTGGTTATTAATTGAAAGTAAACCGTTTATCATGATTTCAAGTATATCCAAGGTCTATTTAATGGTCGGAAACAATACAAGAAGATGCCTTTTTCAGGCCGCCAAAACCCATTGAAGATGTGTTTGCAAATACCCAATATTGGGTTTAGAATTTGGAAAAATGTTTTTACAAAAGTTATAGAACTCAACAAGATATACCTACATAAATTAGAGAGATATTCATTGTTTTTCATAATTAAAAATAGTATATCTATTAATAAAATAATATTCATTGTTTATTTTAAGTACAAGTACCTCTTGTGTGGGGACCCGGATGCTAATTCATGTCTTAATCATTATTAATGTCAAATATAACAATTAAGAAAAATGAGACTAAATTTTTTTCTTTTTAAATATGAATGCGGAAACGTAATAGTAATCTATCTGATATACATGTGATTATAAAAGTACAAGTCATGTACTACATGTTTCTATCTCAACTAGGTTCAACATCTATACATCCAGTGCTGAATCATATCCTGCATCTGGGCCCGAATCTCCACGCTATCTATAATCTCTCATCCTCTTCCTGATCCTGATCATGTCCCACCTGTTGTCAAGCACACATACAAACAAGACAACATTCGGATAACTCCGATGAGAATTACATTCCCAGTATAAATCGTGTATACATGCATTTCATATAAACATATATAAAAGCATGAAATAGATATTCATAACATGTATCAAATCAGAAACGTAAATCAATATAAACTCTGAATATAACATGTATCAAATCCGACACATGAATCAACACAAACTCTGAATCATACTCAGTGACTCATGGACTCTGACTCGACTCATCCTAATCTAGGGATCCCGATCAGAATAAGAACATACAGCCACCTACACTCCCGATCGAGGTGGTGGTACATTCTTATTCACGGACTTTGGCTCTTTTCATATCGAACATCAGTAATAGAAGAAACTCCAATTTTATCCACTTCGATATAACCAAACGTCCGGTGTCTTGACCTATCCGTCACAGACTTTGGCACTTTCGCCAACTCAGTATCTTGTGACAATGTGCAATGTGCCCGTGACGATTCCATCACTATCAAGCACCCTTGTCACGAGATCAATCGTCTCTGCCTAGGCGTATCCACCTATGACTCAATACATAAATCAATAGATCAAAGATATCAATTTCATTCAATTTCAAATATCAATGCAATAAAGTAAAGTATGTGATTTTTGGAAACTCAAGTCAAATCAACTCGAGTTGTGCAATCCCGCATCAACATCAATTTATACCTTTCTCTTCTCAGTCTGACGAAGTCGAAGTCTCGAAGTCAAATATGTCCATATCCAATCTGAAATGACAATATCGAATAGACTATGTCAATATACGGCTCAATTCACGGCCTGTTCTGATCAATATGAAAATCAAGACATAAGCTGATCAATGTCAACGATACAACGATACAATCTCAATAACCCTGTCAATTTCAACATCACATATATAATAACACGGCTCATAATCAATATCAGTATAACCCGAAATCTTAACAATAACATATCATAATCTCAACTCTGTACAATCTCGCAATACCGGCAATACAATATCAGTATATACGAATCAACAAATCATCTGATCCACATCTGAATAATATCAATATACCCAGCAATACAATATCAATCTGATATCAATCCCAACATCTCATGATCGATAACAACATAATTATGATATCAAATCGGTCTAATCACAAGCAAATCAACTCTGAAATTCATAACAATTTCGTACGGTATCTGTTCTTCGATCCGATTTCGATTATACGATGTCTACTATATCAGGAACAACATATATCAATCGTATCTGATTCTGGCAATATGATAATTTCAAAACATAACAAAACGTAGTAAAACTTACGTCCTGTCGAAGCTCTCGTCGATAGAAATACGGTACTGAAGTCGGATTGAAATTCTGACGGGCAGATATTTCACAAACTTCAAATTTCTAAACTAAAAGGCGTAAGAATTTTTCACTTTCTTCCTCGGTCCTTTTTCTCGATTCTTTTTGCTTCTGAATTCTGAAAAATTATATATATATATATATATATATATATATATATATATATATATATATATATATATATCATTGCATGTTAACGGGCAAGTGGCTCATTCTAAAGGAAGCACGTCTCGCGCATATGCGCGACCTACCTCGGCGCGTAGCATCACTGCAACTCGCACATATGCGCACCCCATCACCGCGCATATGCGCGAGACCTACTGTCTCGGTGATTTACGCGCATATGCGCCAACTTCTCTGCCATTCTCGCGCATATGCGCCCATCCATTTCACGAATATGCGCCAACTATTCTGGATTTCCCCTTGGCTTCTCGCATGGCTCGCGCATATGCGCGCACACTTCTCGCGCATATGCGCGATGTCTTCTGTCACTCAAGCGCATATGCGCGGATTCTCGTCGCGCATATGCGCAAGGTGTTCTGTCCTCGCACATAATTCGTGTTTTCTTCCTTCTTTTCCGGTCTAATCCTTTTTATCTATAGTCACCTCAATTATCACCAAATTCATTTCAAATCACGGTAATCAAATTCTCGGGCCTTACATCTTGAATACTCGTACCGGTTATGCATGAAATTAGTCATAAAAACGATAATTTTTCACGATTTTTTGTTACAATTTGAGAAAGCAATATCAAAGTTGTTAGGTTGAGGAAAAAAAATTATCTTGATTTTTTTTATAACAAAACTTGTTATTTTATTTATAACATACTTATCAAATGTGTAGTTGCTAGCTTAAGTTGGAAGCTGGAATTCGAATTTAGTCAAACTGAAAATCAAAACAGAACAAAAAACTCAGTTTGGGATAAGTTATATTTCATGTCAGTTGGACTAAATTGGAAGCTATCTAGGCAAACTGATGGTTACAAGACCAAAAAGATTGTACGAAAAACAATCAGTTGGGTATGAGCAGTTGCAAAGATTTTGGTAAGCCTGATCAGCTCGGTTATCTAAATGAAACAATTCAGTATGCGTACGAAGCTAAAACAATGATTTTACAAATCATATTCATAATTCAAAGCATGAATTAGAGTGTAAGATGCTGATAAATGATGATGAAAATACGAGTTCTGCGCAGGCTGAAATCAACAAGGCTGATCACATCAGACCTCGTCATTTTGTTCAGTTTAGTAGACGAGCAAAATTGAATGACCAGTTTATCATACGAGCAACTGAATGGCCAGTTTACCATATCAGCAAAACTAAATGACCAATCTAGTAGACAAGCCAACATGAATTATCAGTCTAGCTGAAGAGCCCAACTGAACAAAAACTTCAAAATCGATTAGGCTCGGAAAAAGTGGCCAGCAAGGGATCATATACTTGTGACTAATGTATATATCATTGTTAGAACCTGTAAATACATCTTGAATATCAAATACAAGCTTTGGAAGATGATTCAAAGCATGAACAATTTACATGAAGAAATTAGTTAGAATGTGTAGTATCCCGATTCCTAATTTGAGTTAATTATTGGATTAATTATTTTCGGTGGGATCGGAAGGACCGAACCGGGTTCGGATCGTCCGATCATGGTTCGGATCGTCCGAGCCAGATGTCGGATCGTCCGAGCCAGGTGGCTGGACCCGTGGCAGACATGCAGAATTCGGATCGTCCGAGCAAGGGTTCGGATCGTCCGAGACAGGTGGCTGGACACGTAGAACGCATGCAAGGTTCGGATCGTCCGAAGTGGGTTCGGATCGTCCGAGTGTACCGGATCGGAGCTTCCGAAGTGGATCGGATCGTCCGAACATTGGCTATAAATAGAGGCGCGAGGCTTCATTTCTTACTCGCCATTTCAGAGCGTTCCAGAGCGTTTTAGTCGTTTCTGAGAGGTTTCTAGTCTTTCCCGAGGTTCAGGCACTAGCAGGGAGCTACTGGCTTTGTAGCGGAGCTGTGCTCTAGTTGGGAGCTAGCGGCATCAGCGGGCTAGCGACGGACGAAGGTTTGGAATTGTATCATTATTATTTCAGGATTATCTAGTTAAGTCTGGTAGATAAGTTTTAGTGATGGTTTTCACTTGATGAATAGGCTTGGAATAGACCTGTTTGTCTGGTTTTCCAGTGGATTAGGATTGCAGTGATAGAGGTACGAAAGTACTATCCGAGATATCCTGGTCGAGTATACATTCTTATATGTGTTGCATGATTATGTGGTGCATTGATATATGTCATATGATGCATGCTATTATGTCACGCTGTATGATGCATGTTGCATTTCATGTTGAGCCGTATCTCCTTCGAGATAGCCTTTACTGTTGAGCTGTATCTCTTTCGAGATAAGCTATATCTTGTGGGGCCGCTCAGCCCTGTCTTGTGTTGTGGACGCATGGACACCGAGAGTACACAGTGGCCGACGGGTCCGGAGGGCTTCGGTGATCCGGGACATTTTAGGTCCACGTCTGTTCTTGTAGTGGATGCAATGACCCAGAGGAGTACCGCGCGGCACTATCCACTTGGCGCCTCTAGACTGAGCATATTGAGATCCTTTGTTACTCCTGTTTCTTGACTACCCTGGTATCATATCATAGCATGTGCATTTCATATAGGTTTGTATACTCATGCTTTTGTACTGGGCGTTCTTATCGCTCATGTCCTCGGTTTTGTTTATCTTGGACACCCCATTCCCACGGGGCAGGCCTCAGGTTGGACAGCTCAGGAGGAGGAGGAGGAGGACGTTGAGTAGCTGGTTGGTTTAGTTCTTCGGTATCTTTTTGATTCGATATGGTTGTACCGTATATTTCATTTTAGTTGAGTTGTCCTGGATTTTCGATTGGGTTGTATAACTATCTTTTGGTGACAGTTTTCCGCCTTTATTTCTGATTGTTTTTAATTAAGTTAATCGCATGCTTAGTTCTTGATTAGTAGGTGATTCTGGAACGGGTCACTACAGAATGATAGCAAGTCCACTGTGTAATGATATATTTGAGAGATAAATGCACTATAAAAGATTAAATATTCACACAAAATCACTCCATATACATGATAGTTGAGTTTCAAAGTTTAGTTGACAAATATATTAAAGATTCTGTTTGTAGTTTTAACATAAGAGACATTAAATATTATGTGAATTATGAGATTGGGACCTACAATCAAGAGTGTGATAGGAGTTTCGATTAGGCAAGAGATAAGTCCTAAGTTGAAATTGGTTTATACAAAGAGTTGTATAAATCAAAGTCTGATCATTCCCAAGGGAAAGAAAGGATGATGTAGGAGTTGTTAATCTCCTAACGTTCGTAAACAAATTTGTATCTATTTATTTATTGCATTTATTTATCATTTATATTATTTTAGTTGTGCATTGTTGAATTATTTTATGTGTTATTCAAATACCAAAATATTGCATATCGAGAATTTGATAAAATGTTTCAACCAAAATCTTTATGCTCATTTAACTTGTATATCTTTTAAATGATTTACAAAATGTTTAATCGATTTTTACGAATGATTATTTTAAGTGTCTTCTACTTGGTTTGAATACCAAACTGGATTTAATTCATCGATTTCAATATTTCAAGAATCGAGCTATTATAGCTCAATGATTATCCTCTAATCAATCATATAAGAGGTTTTTGGATGTAACGAGAAAAAGTAAGAAATCATTCCAACTATAGTAGAGGTTTTTGGATGTAACGAGAAAAAGTAAGAAATCATTCCAACTATAGTTAAATTTCCTAGCTATGTTTATAATTTTGGAAAATTATTAATTAAAATAAGGGGACCATATATTTATTATATAAGAATCTTCCAAAAAAATTATGATCTTAATTATGTAAGCTGGCCAAATTGAGACCGACAAAAAATATTATCTTAAAAAGATTATTAATTTTTCTAGTATTTATTTAGTCAGATTTTACTATAATTTATTTTACATTCTGTTTACTCACATGAAAATATTTTTTAAAAATAAAAACATTACACACCATATTTTCATTATAACTCCAAAAGTAAATATTTTTCAAAATTTCATGTTGGGTTAAATGTGAATGAGTTAAAGTAGTACTGATATGATTGACTTTCTGAGAAGTTCTTGTGTGTCAAGCTGTTGACATTGCGTCGATTGATCTGGTTGGTTAAGTGGACCGTAAAAGAGTGATGTCGGATATTAACGGGTTGACGGTATGAAATGGTAAAACTGGTGTCTAAGAGATGTAAGACACGCTAGTAGATGGATACACATCTCCCTGGACTAGGTCTACCTATTAGCACCCAAGTAGGTGTATTATGCGCTGTCATGAGTATAAAAAATTAAAATTACGCACTGATTTTGTCCTAGTAGTAAACGCGTGATCCTAATAATTGGTATCGGGACAAAGTCATGAGTTCAAGTCTCACAAGAAGCATGCCGATGATAGAAAAATAATAAGACTGATCCTTAAGAGATATTAGAAAGCACCAAAAGATACACATACATCTCGCCGAACTCACTGGCCTAACAGCTCGACCTATTAGCACCAAATAGATGTGATGCACTCTATGTTTCTACGAATATAAAAAAAATAAAGTTGTATCTTAACTAACTATTATAACTTTTGACTTCGTGCTAAGCATTTGATACTAACATTTTCTCTTAAAGATATTTGAAAAAAAACATGGGTAATTTGTAGAAAAATACCTCTGTCTATGATTTATTTAAGATTCAGTACCCACAAGTTTATTTTTGTATTTTAGTACCTGACAAAACACCAACTTAGTTTTTACTACATGTTTCATGCATATTTACCTTTTTACCCTTTTAATTAATAAATATTTATATAAATACCTATTTTTGTTTGTCATCTTCTCTTTCCACTCATCATTCCCAATGCATTTGGATGACACATAAATTAAATTTAAATATTTTTATTTATAAAAAACAAATTCTTAACTAATTGAACTTTTTGAAATACTTAGTTTTAATTGCGAAATACTTAATTTTAGTTTTAAAACACTTGATTTAGGAATTGAAATACTCAGAATGTGTACTAAAATACTGAATATTCGAATATGCAACACAAGTTCACCAAATGCTCGCATTTCTATCCAAGATTCATTAGGATGACATGTTCATTCATTTAATTATTTTTTTTATTGTTAAACAAATTCGCAACTAAGCATCGAACTTTTTCAAATACTTAGTTTTATTTTCGAAATACCTAATTTCAATTTTAAAATACTTGATTTGGTAAATGAGATACTCAGAATGAGTATTAAAATACTGGATATTCGAATATACAACGTAATTTACCAAATGCTCGCATTCCACCCAAGATGCTTTTAGATGACATGTTCATTTCATTTAATTATTTTTTTTATTTTTTTATAAAAAAAATTTGCAGCTGAGCATTGAACATTTTGAAGTACTTACTTGTATTTACGAAATACCTAATTTCATTTTAAATGATTGATTTGATAATTGAGATATTCATAAAAGTTAATAAAATACTGGATATTCTAGTAGGCAATGTAAGTTCATCAGGTGCTCGTATTTCTATCCAAGATACATTTAGATGACATGTACATTTCATTTAAATATTTTTTTATTTTTTAAAAGAAAAACAAATTCGCAACTAAGCATATTGAACTTTTTAAAGTACTTATTTTTACTTGCGAAATACATAATTTCAATTTTAAAATACTTGATTTGGTAAATGAATACTCAGAATGAGCATAAAAATACTGAATATTAGAATATGTAACGTAAGTTCACCAAATGCTCACATTTCCATCCGAGATGCATTTGGATGACATGTTTATTTTATTTATTATTTTTTAATTGTTAAAAAAAATCGTAACTAATCATTAAACTTTTTCAAATATTTAGTTTTACTTGCGAAATACCTAATTTCTATTTTAAAATACTTTTTTTGGTAAATGAGATACTCAGAATGAGTATTAACATACTGGATATTCGAATATACAACGTAAGTTACCAAGTGCTCGCATTTTCATCCAAGATGCATTTGGACGACATATTCATTACATTTAATTATTTTTTTATTGTTAAAAAAATTCGTAACTAAGCATTGAATTTTTTTTAAATACTTAATTTTACTTGCGAAATACTTAATTTCAATTTTAAAATATTTGATTTGGTAAATGAGTTACTCAGAACGAGTATTAAAATACTAGATATTCGAATATGCAACGCAAGTTCACCAAGTGCTCGCATTTCCATCCAAGATACATTTGGATGACATGTTCATTTTATTTAAATTATTTTTAATTGTTAAAAAAAACAAATTCGCAACTAAGTATTGAACTTTTTCAAATACTTAGTTTTACTTGCGAAATACTTAATTTCAATTTTAAAATACTTGATTTGGTAAATGAGATACTTAGAATGAGTATTAAAATACTGTATATTCGAATATGCAACGTAAGTTCACCAAGTGCTCGCATTTTCATCCAAGATACATTTGGATGACATGTTCATTTCATATAATAGTTTTTTTAATTGTTAAAAAAAAATTCGCAACCAAATATTGAACTTTTTCAACTACTTAATTTTACTTGCAAAATTCTTAATTTCAGTTTTAAAATACTTGATTTGGTAACTGAGATACTCATAATGAGTATTAAAATACTGGATATTCGAATATATATAACGTAAGTTCACAAAGTGCTCACGTTTCCATCCAAGATGTAATTAGATGACATGTTCAAAGACTTTTCAGCAACCACAAAGCTTTGAAAGAGGAAAATTGAAACGTCTGCCCTTTTTCGTTTTCTTAAAAAGTGCTAGATTTTTTTTTTAAACCTCACATAGCATCGGCCGAACCACAAAATATTTTTGGCATCATTTTAAAAATAAACATCCAACTGCCATTTAAAAATCTAAAGAAAAGTATTTTAAAGCATAAATCGTCAAACATTTTACCAACCTAAAAACATTATTTGAAAAGTATAGCCCATACTATAACCTCTCAAAAATATCTCATAATATAAATAAAAGACGTAAAAATATCTTTAACATTACTTAAAATCATAAATAATAACTAGTGCGGAAAACTAGCGTCGGTCCTCGGGTTATGTGCACCTTCAGTCCAGTCAAGTCAACCATCAAGACCTCCATTATCATATTCATAATCAATATAACCTGCATCAATCACACCTAGTGAGTCTAAAGACTCAACACGTCATATTCTTGATAACGAGTAATACATAATACAGTTAACATATAACAGTGAAAAATACTTGTACTTAAAAATATCGTTTTCATGAAGATGCATAAACTTAAAACATAACATTTTCGTAAACATTTGCATGATGCATAAAAACATTTTCGTAAAAACATTCACATATTCATATTCGTATTCATATTCATATGCATATCCATATTCGTATTCATGTTCATGTTCGTGTTTGTTGAATTCAGATCGTGATTGTGACTCGTATTCTTAAACTTAATGGGTGATGGATCCATCTAGAAAACCACAGTACTGGGCGGCGGGGACACCAGCAACACTCTCACCGGTCAACTGGGCCTTGGCCTACGTATTAACATATTCGTATTCGTATCACGTATTCGTATTCGTATCCGTATCCAAGGAAACACGATCGTCGGGCTCCCACTGGGATCATAACTCTCACGACATTTCCAACATATTCAGTAGTCACAATCTCTTCACATCCTTCAACATGTTATCATCACTTAATAAAAATCATGTATGTACATATCGTTTTATTTTTGAAACCAAGCATGCAACATATCTTTTAAATGTCAAAGATTAATCCATAAAAATCCATGAACATTTAACATAAACATTTTAACATATAAAAATCATAAAAAAACATAAACGTTTTTAAAATCAACATCATGAAACTCTTAAACATTTCAAGTAATCATATTAACACATAAAACAGCATTCAGGGCACTGCCATGACGTTTACTAATTTTTAGGTGTAAAAAGACTGTTTTACCCCTGGACGTATATTTTCCGTTTTTAACTTTTTCTTAATTTCATTGACTCTAACATGTCCTAAATAATTATTTAAGCTTACATGAATTTTCTCATATTTTTATTTAGCTTAATTCGATGACTTTTAAATTAATCTTTAAATGTAACGTATTAATGCGTTTTAATCCCGAATTAAACCAAACCTTAATATAAAATTCCCAAATTAAAAACTTAGACTTATAATTTATTTAAGTTTAAATATAATTTTTCATAATTTTATAAAGCTTAAAACTAGGTGTTTCAATTAATTCGTTAATTAGAATTTCGACCGACGATTAAATCCCGAATAAATCAAAACCTCGTCGTTTTAATCCCAAACTTTAAACATAGCATTTTTATGATTTATTCTACCCTTCCAAGTCATGAGCCACCCCCGTGTACCCATGGGTTCAATTTTAGCTTTGTTAATTTCGTTTTTGACCCACCGACGAACACACCGAGCCATCTCCTAATTTACTCGAGCCACGCCCGAGCCACCTTGAGCCAAAACCTAGCCAACCCACCTAGGGACCCTACTGTGCAAGCCCAGCCCATAAACCCGGCCCTGGCCCGCTCAAAAACCTGCTGCCCCTCAACCCAATTTCCTGCATGTGTGTGTACGTGAGTTCCCTTGACCATTAGGACTCCCACCTAGTCTAGGATTCCTCCCAACCCTTAACCATCGACCCACCCTGACCCTAACTTTCCCTGGACTCCGCCCAGGCCCTGCCCAGACCAGCCCACACCATAGACGCGAGCAGCGAACTCCCTGAACAAGACAGCAGCTTCCTCGCCCATCTTGCTGCCAACACTCACGTTTCCCATGTTTTTGCTGCTAGGTCCACAACAACCGAGCCAACCCTTGAACCAGCCTATTGTTCACTCAACTAGGACCCCAAAGGGTCGACCTAACCCAGCCCAGGCCCCTTGGACCAAACCTAAACTCCCTGCACAAACCCGCAAACCTGCGCTCCCCTCCTATCAATTTCTCGGGTAGGAGTCCTTGTCAACAAGGACTCCTCCCAGCCACTTAGCTCGTGCCCTAGCCTAGCCAGGACTCTACCCGGGACTCTTCCACGTACATGGCCAGCCCCTGGTCCCAGCCGAACCAAGCCCAACCCACCACACTAAAAAAACGAACCCCCTTGAACCCATGACAACAAGTTGCCAAAAAAAACGTGCAGATTCGGTTGTGGTGTTTTAGGTGGTTCTTTAGGAGTCTAAATTCATGTAAAAGCATATCATAACACTACCTAGCCATGGCAGCCCCTTTATGCACAAAAACAACACACTTTGGATCAATAATCATGCTTGAAAATTTCATGATACATGCAAAAACGAAAATACATAAAGTGTCACTTGTTTTTCATAATTTTCATGCATAAAAGAATAATATGATGTGATGATGGTTTTTGAAGGAAAGAATAGGCGTGCCTTTGCGTAATTACGCACGAAAAACTTGTTGACGATTGCGAAAAACGGGCGAGAACCGCAGCTATCACCTTCCTTAGCTTTCTACCGAAATTTTTCCTCCAAATAAGGTGCTGTGTGTGTCGTGTATATGGGTGGGATTTTCAGAAAGTGGGGCGTGTGTCTTGTGTAGGAAGTGTAGGGTTTTGGGGTGTTTTAACTTATAATATATAGTTAATTATGTCCTAACAAGGCTTTAGGCCTATTAAGAATGAGTTTAGGCCCATTAGTACTAGATTAGGATTTAATTAAAATATAAAAATAGTTTTGTTAAAAATAGTTTGTGAATTTAATAGCCGGGTTTCCCAAAAGTTCGTATTTTTGTTGAAAATCCAACACCGTAAAAATTACGTCCCGACGTATAAAATTACGTCAAAACCCCATATTTTCAAAAATAATAAAAAACACCACCCATATTTTTAAATAGTTAAAAATAATTATTTAATAAAAATCATTTTCTATTTTTCAGCCCTCGGTCTCCGTTCCTCGATCGCAACTCGAATAACTTTTAAAAATATGTTTTAATGCAATCATGTAGAAAAATATATTTTAAACATGCAAGTATGCACAACATAATTAATTCATGCAATTAAAACATTTAATTAAAATACACAAAGAATTTAATAACTTGCGCATGTGGTTTACGTAGACTTTAAAATTTTCGGGGTGTTACAAAAATAGCTTAGAGCGAAGATTTGAAGATTTCCGGACAATGTTTTACGAGATAATAGCCCGTGATAGGAACGAATATCATAATCCGTGGATTTACAATTTACAGAGAAATATGAAGTCGGATACACGTCGTTAGTCATAGTCCATTAGGTCAAAAGCTATGGGATTTAATAAAACGACATGCAATTCACCATTGATAAATAATTAAAAATATCTAATTACTTCACTGAGTTGAATTACTTTGGCATAGCTTGAGAGAGAGTGTTCAATTGGATACGAAATCTCGTCGAAAGCATAGATAATTTTCTAACGAATTAAGTAGATTAGCGAGGGGTAGGTGAACCGAGATTCCCAACAAATTCGTTTCTCATTGAACTTTAATCAATCATTCTAACTTATTTATTTCATCATTAATCTTTGAACCATTTCATTGAGTTCATATTTAATAATCGTAGTATTAACAATCATCTGAAGTATCGCTGCTAAAAATTGAATAATTGAGAAATATAGTCCTTAGACAATGAAAATTTTGCTCAATCATTAAGCATGTAATATTTTGACATCGTGCGCTTGCGATTATTGAAAGTCCATGACTATATTATTACTTGACATCGTGCATTTGCGATTATTTTGAGCTTGAATATTATTAATTTTTACTAATAATTTTACTATGAAAGTTTTGCTCGATCACTAAGCATGGATTGCATATTCATCTTATTTAATATATTTTTTGCTAAAAAAATTCTTTAATAAGCATGAAAATTTTAAAGTACTTAGTTTTATTTGAGAAGTACCTAATTTGAGTTTGCAAATACTTGATTTCGTAAACGAGATACTCACAATATGCATTAAAATACTGGATATTCGAATATACAATATTTTCATGGAAAATTCATTATGATACTTACTCATATCATTTAAATAAATAAACATAGTTCATTATTCATCATGGACTAATTGAGAGATGCATTATAAACATAGTTCGTAAATGAGTTTCAAGTTTGCACTTTAAGCATATCTATCAATTCTTGAATCAATGATTTATAAAATACTCATAAATATTAATTGACAATACTTTTTGATATTCATTGAATGACTTATTTGACAATTATACTTATTTGACATAATACTTATTGGTAATTATTCATTATACTTATTAGTATTTTTTCTGTATATTTATGAGTATTAATTTATATTATCATTAATATTCATAACAATATTTGTTGGTATTCATTAAATGACAATGCAATACTTCATTTGATATCATCCTCATTAGTATTCTTTCATAATATTTATTGGTAATCATTCATTATATGCATCAATATTATTTCATTATACTTATTATCAAATTTGAGTTTTTAAAGGGTAAAATCAATTATCAGTAGAATCTAATTATATAGTACTTGTAACAATTTATGTATCATATTTTTATTTCACGAATCTCATCATCAAATGCAACTCAATATTGACTTCAAATTATATATTTTGACACCATCAAATAATCGAATTTGAGTTTAAATGGTAAAATCAAGTATATGTGGACTCGTATTAGGTATTATTTGTATTAATTCAGGTATCACATTAGATACTTCTTAAGTAAAAATAAGTATTTTGAGAAATTGTTTTTTTTTTTTACAAAAAAAATATTAAACGAGATGAATATTCCATCCAAATTCATCTTCTAAGGAAAGATAAACACTTGGTGAGCTTACGTTGCATATTCGAATATCCAGTATTCTATTACATATTATGAGTATCTCATGTACCAAATAAAATATTTGCAATCTCAAATTACGTACTTATCAAATAAAAACAAATACTTTAAAATTTTTATGCTTAGTTAAGAATCTGTTTTTTCTTTTACAGAAAAAATATTAAATGATATGAATATGTCATCCGAAGCTTATTCCATGGAAATATCAATACTTGGTGAACTTACGTTGCCTATTCGAATACCTAGTATTTTAATACATATTGTGAGCATCTCATTTATGAAATCAAGTCTTTGCAAACTCAAATTAGGTAATTCTCAAGTAAAACTAAGTACTTTAAAATTTTCATGCTTAGTTGAGAATTTGTTTTTTTTTTTTATTTTTAAATGAGATAAATATGTCATCCAAATGTATCTTCCATAAAAATACCAACATTTGGTGAACTTACGTTGCTTACTCGAATATCCAGTATTTTAATACATATTGTGAGTATCTCATTTACGAAATCAAGTATTTACAAACTCAAATTAAAATACTTCTCATTTAGGGAGTAAAATAAAGTATTGGTAGACTCGAATTAGATATTTTTGCACTAATTAAGGTATCAAATTTTAACTTCCCAAATGACCCATCAAAAGTCACTCAATATTACTTGAAACTATATTTTTTATATCCCAAAATAATCAAAATTGAGTCTTAAAAGGGTAAATCAAGTATATGTGAAATCAAATTAGGTACTAATTGTACCAATTTAGGTAGCACGTTTTTTATTCATAAATCTCATCATCAAAAAATATTCAATATTATCTTCAAATTATATATTTTGACATACTCAATCGAATTTGAGTATTTAAAAGGTAAAATCAAGTGTTTATGAACTCGAATTATGTATTATTTGTATTAATTTAGGTATCACATTTTTGCTTCACGAAAATCATCATTGGTGTCACTTAATATTAACTTCAAATTATATTTTGGCATCCTCAAATAATTGGATATGAGTATTTACGCGTTAAAATCGTGTATTTATATACTCTAATTAGATACTATGTGTACCAATTTAAGTATCACACTTTAACTTCACAAATGACACAATCAAAATTCATGTAATATTACTTGAAACTTAAGTACTTTCACATTTGAATTATTCAAATAGCCAAATCAAATATTTGGAACACGAAAATAGGTATTTTATCGATCAAAATAAGTAATTTTTCTAATTCAACAATGAGTGAGAAACTGTGTTTTTTCAAAAATTAGATGACATGAATAAGTCATCTTAATGTAATTTCAATGAAAATACCAACAACTATTGAATTTATTATGTAGCTTGAATATCCAGTATTTTCTTACATATTGGAGTATTCAAAGAGTAAAATCAAACATTTGGAACTCCAAAATAGGTATTTTGTTGGTCAAAATAAATACTTAATCTTATTTCATGATGAATGATGACCTATGTTTTTTTTAAAAAAAATAAAATGACATGAATAAATCATCCTAATGCATTTTTCATGAAAAGATCAACAATGCTGAATTTATGGTGCATGCTCGAAAATATAGTATTTTCTTATATATTCGGAGTATTTAAAGAGCGAAATCAAGTATCTGAAACCCCATAATAGGTACTTTGTATGTCAAAATAAGTATTGACTTTTATTCCATGATAATTGAGAAACATATTTTGTTAAAATTATATTTTAAATGGAGAAAAATGATATAATTTTTGTGGATAAAATAATATATTTATTTAAATAATAAAGGGTAAAAATGTAAAGTTTGTTTTATGGGTAGTTAAAACTAAATGTATAGATGTGTCAGGTATTGTTTTTTAAAAAAATTTAGTTAGATACTGAATTTTAATTGAAACATTGATAGATGCATTTTTTTGAAATTCACCGAAAAAACATTATCAAATATTATCTAAATTAAGATTTTTTTATGCAAATCCCAATCAATCTGCAAGAATGTCGGAGGCATACGAGAGGGTTCGGGCCGGGAGGCTGGCCTTCAAAGGCGGCGAACTTGCCACCCGAGACAAAGCCATAGACAAGAAGAAAAAGAAGAAGAACAACAAGAAGAGCCTGCTCGACGATTTAGTACCGGAAGAGGACCCGAGTTTGAGTGTCGTGGATCCAAGTCCGGGTACGGGGGAGGTGTACACCATCGACGCGGCGAAGAAGATGAAGTACGATGAATTGTTCCCTGTCGAATGTAAGAAATTTGGGTACGACCCTAATGCCAAATCCAAGTCCGTTGAGGAAGCCCTCGATGATCGCGTGAAGAAGAAGGCCGACCGCTATTGTAAATAAGTGGAAATATTCTCCCTGTGATAGGTGATGTGAAATTACTTTAGGGCTTTCTGATTTTCATGAATTTAATAGTTGTTGCCCGTTTTTCATGGTTTCTTCTGGTAAAGATTGCTCTTTTTTGTTAGGGTTACAGTTGGGCTGATTGATAGTGAACATTTTCCCCGTGAATATGTAAATTTGAGTTACTCGTGTTTGATTTCAGTTTCTTGCTGTTGAAATATTTTCCTTTGTGGTTTACGTTTGCTTTAGTTTTGGGACATCACTGATAATTGAGTTGCATTTCTTGTTTGATTGACGTCTTGCGACAAAAAAGAGGTGTGTTTTTGTTTTTTGCTTGGCAATCGTAGTCTGATCTTGTGTCTAGAGGATGGAAAATAAGTTGATCAAATTATATAAAATAATTATGTGAAATGGAATTTATGGGGATTGAAAATGTCATGGATCCTTTTGTTATTTGTTTGAGATGTTGAGGTTTACAATGTGTTCAAGCGGACGACTGTTTATCATTTTATCTTGATACAGATTTCAGTTATGTACTTTCGATTTTTTCTTTAGCAAGCCATTCAAGACTTTTGAGAATCGATGATTAGATTTTGTGTGCTGATTTGTAACTCTGGCTTCTGGGGCTGAAATTCTCCTTATTGCTTCTTACAGGGGCGAATAAATGAGCAAAGAGTGTTTTGAGGGTGCTCAGACTGATGATCTCAAAGGCTGCGAACTCAAAGCTTGTATTTCCTTGTATGTCCTAGGGGTTATAACCTTTAGTTTTACTTCTGAATTATTTCTTGGAGGTTTGGTTAGTTTTATGAGGTACATCTGGTGCTGTTAGATCGAAAACTGCAGGGTTTACTTGAAGTGATTCATTTTACTGCATTGCAACTTGCAAGACACTTGTATGAAATTGGGGTCAATTGGCTACAGATTTTTATAAAGTAGAACTTATAACGCTTAATCCCTGTGGAATTTTTCAAGACTTCTTTCAATAGGGCTAACACATTTTAAAGTTTCAGGAAGTGTCTTCCAACAAAATATACTATAACTTATTGTTGCACTTTTGTTGGATTTAAATTTGATCAAACTCCCACATATACTCTTACTCTTCACATCTCTGTTCTCGTGCGCAACTGTTGCCTGTACTTATGCACGGGAAAGGCCCATTTTCATGTATCATGGAAGTTGATTCAGGGTTTCTATTTGGAAATTGATATTATTTTCAATTGAAGGTTGACAACCATCTTTTCCTCGTCCTGCTCTCCCTCAATCGACTATCATAGTGTGGGATGAACTTAAAAATTACAGCACAAGTGACTGACTCAGTTATACCAATTTTATGACATTAATGTTTTTTAAAAACCTTGAGATCTGAATCCGACTCTATATTTCTATCCTTGCCCGTGATCCCATCAGAACAAGTTATTGTGTGTACAATGAGTCTGAGTCTGAGTTTGTATACCTCAAGGATATAAACCAGACTATGCGTTACAGGATTTTTTACCTGACTTTTATCCTTCTTGTTATGGCTTATTTCCTATTTACGAGGAAATGAATTTTTGACTAATTAAAATATCAGTGATAATATAATTTTCAAATCTCAGAGATGAGCCATGGCTGCTACAAATGATTGATTAGCTTTTTTATGCATGATAGTTGTGAGTAGTATTAAAGAAAAAAGAAAATGAGGGTGCTGAGTATTGACTTCAAAAACATGTCTCAGAGATGAAAATTTTCACAGATTCGATCATCTTCATTGTTAGTGCATGAACAATGTAGGAACTGGCTACACAAAGACCTTGCCTCTACGCTTGAAAACAGAAAGACCATGAAGAGACATATATTAACCATCAGTCCATCACTAAAAGTGTCAATAATCGTTGACAGTTCTCGATGCACTTGATCCATATTCATCCTGTCCTTCGGAAATTCAGCTGAACATGTTACCCAATTGAAGCATATGGATCAAGCATGTCTGATTGTTAGATCGATTACTCATTCCTCCATCTCGTGTTTGTCATTCATATTGCTTCTACATGCAAAGCTGTGTTGTCCAAAATCTCCATAAGCTCTTTTTGTAAGTGTAGACTCAAATTCTCTTGAAATGAACTGTCTGCGGGCCTTTTCCAGTGAAATATCCTGCGAGATGACCCCAAAACTGTAAATATCTCCCAGAAACGGCACCAGCTCCGCCATGTCATACTCTGCAATGCATTTGATTTGAATATTTCAACTCAGCAGAGATAGTAATTCACTAATTTGTGCTCTCTTTGTCGCCTTTTACTTCCCCTCTCTTGGTTTTTTTAAATAAAGCAGACTCGACGTTGCCTCTCATTTACATGTTCTGTTCGATATCTGTTTCACCCAGTTCTTGAGATGCAGAACGACAAAATTATCCAACATTAGCCTCAGTTACGGCCTTATCTCAGGCTCTCTCTACTTTCCTCACCAGTAGAATGCCATCAGTACAAAATGTTACATGTAATTGAATCTAACTCAAAAGTCTGATAAATATTCTTTGCAGCTATTCGAAGCCAGTTCAGTCGTTTAAACATTGAAAAATTCCAAATATGGAAGGTTTCAGCTAACTCTATCTCTATGTATTCCCTCATTTTGTTTGATATTAACAGAATCTTGGTCAAGCCATCTGGCTAAACAGAATGGGACAAGTGTTCCAAATTTCATCAACTATTCTATCTGCTACACCTGATTTTTGCTGTACAGTCATAAAATCTAGCTAGTCCAAATACATGGTGTCTTATATATGTTGTTTCAAGAATTATTATTTGTTCCAGTAATGTGCATCATTGTACATCAAACGGGATCCTAGATATTGAGGAATCTTCTGGTAAAAAAAACACCGAAACGATGTTTATACGTCGCTAACAAACATCAAAGCTGAGGCATAGAAATTTTTTCTTGGAAAGGGGGATGTTGGTTAGCTTGTGGATCAGGAAGTACATGAACCATCTTGAGCAAAATACAAAAAATGACAAGTGAAATTTTATTCATGCAAAGTTTGGACCCCTACCCCCAAGCTATGTATTGACCAAATAGACTAATGGGTTGTATTCATAAATGTTGTTTTCACGAGAGACATGTTTCAATTCATGTTTGGTCTACAAAGTATGAACACTGAAAACTCTTTGTACGTGAATACGTGATGTCCTTGTTTGTGGTCATTAGTTCCCTTTATTCCTATTTAAGGCCCCACTCAAGACTAGTCAGTGTCTCTAACTATATATAAGCTATATACAATACAAAATTTGTAATGGTAAATTACTTAAAAAATTAAGTATTTGGATGTATAGACGGTTTCTTGTGAGACAGTCTCGCGGATATTTATCTGTGAAATGAGTCAAGCCCTACCTATATTCACAATAAAAAGTAATACTCTTAGCATAAAAAATAATATTTTTTCATGGATGATCCAAATAAGAGATCTGTTGCACGAAATACGACCTGTGAGACCGTCTCACACAAGTTTTTGCCTTGGATGTAAGAAGAGATTTGATCTCAGAAATGGTTTGATGTATGTATTTAAAATGACCTATATTTGAAATATATCACAATTACTATTAAAAATTGCTTTAACTTGATATAAATTGAATTTGAAATCTACGTAAATCGCGTTTGGATTGGACGATTTGAATTTGAGAAAGGATTTAAAATTACTCCATATCGGAACTTATTTGAAAATCCCAAGGATTTTGGTTCAAGGAAGAACTTGAAATCACTCTATATTAAGATATTTTTGAAAATCGTCAATATTTACAAAAATAAATAATTGAAATTTAAAATTCATTTTCAAGTGGATTTATCAAAAAAAACCAATTACAGATATCTGTTTCACAAAATTGACTCGTGCGACGATTTCATATGAGCTTTTGTGTTAAGGTTTTATTAATGATTTGAAATCTTTTAACTTCGCGCTCAACCTTGAATTAATCCATCCGAACAAGTCAAGGAATCCATCAATGCAAACACAACTATGTTCGATAATTACATGCATGCAGTGTGTGTGTGTGTGATTATCAGCCAATATTAGGCGCACACTTATTACTTATATTTAAACTTTCAAATGTGTATTTTTTAAATCAATTTCAACAAAACAAGAAACCTAATTCGGAGAGCCATAGCCTCACCTGGCTTGTGTAATTACTTAATAATGGGATCTGTTTTAGTGTAATTATTCAGAATGAAACTTGAAACTAATTACTATAATATTTTGTTCAAATGAATTAAATAGCAATGTTGGAAGAAGTTAATTAGTGATCTTTAATACAAATATTTATAATAAATAAAAACAAAAAGTAAAAAAAATTTAAAAAATAAATTAGAGCTCTGCGCCAAATTCGGCGCAGAAGAAACGGTGCGACTTTATTTCGCCAAAAAGTAGTAGACAAAAACTTGTGTGAGACGGTTTTATGGGTCGTATTTTGTGAGACAGATATCTTATTTGGGTCATCCATGAAAAATTATTACTTTTTATGCTAAGGGTGTGTTTGGTTGAGTGGATTAAATAAGGATAGATTAATAGTCAAATATTTATCGTTAAAAAAATTTTAAGTTGTTTTAATAATCATTTTGACCCGGTTTAAGATCCAATTTTATAGATAACTATTTGATTAATAAAATTGGATCTTAAATCGGGTCAAAATGATTATTAAAATATCTTAAAATTTTAACGATAAATATTTGACTATTAATCTATCCTTATCTAATCCATTCAACCAAACACACCCTAAGAGTATTACTTTTTAGGTAAAAACTTGTGTGAGACGGTCTTACGGGTTGTATTTGTGAGACGGATCTCTTATTTGGGTCATCCATGAAAAAGTATTATTTTTTAAGCTCAGAGTATTACTTTTTATTATGAATATTGGTAGAGTTGACCCGTCTCACAGATTAAGATCCGTGAGACGGTCTCACATGAGACTCACTCTACTTTTTATTGTAAATATCGGTAGGGTTGACTCATCTCACAGATAAAGATTCGTGAGATCGTCTCACAAGACCTGCTCAAAATAGCAAAATAAAATACTGATTTATTTCTATTGGTACAGGGTTGGAGATGCTCTAAACATCATCCCAAAAAAAAAAAAAAAACTAATTTGTCTCTTCTAATATCTGCCACTTCTCTCGGTTCGCCCCAAATTGAATACATTAATAAATCAAATTATTGTTGCACACTTGCATGTTGATTAATATGCTACTAATTAAGATAAATAAAATTCAACCACCATAAATTTTATTCCATCGTTAATCAATAAATTCTTGGAATTATGATAATTCAATTTCTTTTCAAAAAGGCAAAAACTTGTGTGAGACGGTCTCAGAGTCGTATTTTGTTAAACGAATATCTTATTTGGGTCATCCATGAAAAAATATTATTTTTATACTGAGAATATTATTTTTTATTGTGAATATCGCTAGAATTGACCCGTCTCACATATAAAAATTCGTGAGACCGTCTCACAAAACTCTTAAAAAAATGAATTTGGGCATAGAAATTTCCATTACTTGTTTAATATATACATCCAATAAATTAATGCTAACAAAATATGAGCTGTGGGTTCTTGTTGGTTAGGGTGCATCCACTTATTCCACAAGTGTATCCCCCAACTCAAAGAAAGAAGAAATAAAATAATAAACATAAAAAAAATTATTTTTCTTTAATTGTGTTGATTTTAATAAGATATAATGTGCTCCTAAGGTTTAATAATTATATTCAAGCTATTATGTTAAAAATAATTACAAGACAAGTATTGTTTAAGTGATTATACAAAATATTTCACCCGTATATTATTTCACTATATTCAACTATTTGGATCTCGCGTGGTAGGCGATTCACATGTGAAAATAAAACGATCGATCGACTATGATCTTTTTTTCGAGCAAGCTAACCAGATCAAATTATAATTAATTTAACACAAAAGAAACTGATAATTTGCCAAAAAAGTTAAAATTAAAGAAAAAATTTGTGTGAGACAGTCTCACGAGTCGTATTTTGTGATATGAATATCTTATTTGGGTCATCCACGAAAAATTATTACCTTTTATACTAAGATTATTACTTTTTATCGTGGATATCGGTAGAGTTTACCCGTCTCACAGATAAAGATTCGTGAGATCGCCTCACAATAGACTTACTCTAAAATTAATAGAGTAAAAAGTGGGAAAATATAGATTGATTGATTGATTTAGCATCGACTAACAAATGAGTCATGACCATTATCTTCAAAATCACAATCAAAAGCTGATTGAAAATGACAAATTGGACTAATCTGAAAAGGGTACTTTCCATTAATTTCAATCCAACTTGATTTTGTCACTAATCACATTTAATTGAGTTCATTAAACTAATTTGAGGATACCATGCCTTGGTGTACTTACTTGTAGATAAAGCAATGAAAATAAACCACAAATATTTTGTCCTCATTGTTGAAAAAATAGCTAAATGTTTTCTTAGAATTTGTAGAAATTATCTCTAAAGTTGAAGTTTTGGGATTCAAGCTAGATATTATTGTCTAGGGATGGAAAAAGGAAAAAATACTGAATTTTTGATATACCGAGATTATTGTACAGAAAAATAACGAATTTACGGTATATATCGAATATTTTGGTACGGTACGGTATTGATACTGAATTTTTGGGTACTGTAACGGTGTGAAAAAAATATGAAAATTTCTGTATATATTGGAATATCGAAATACCAGAACAATGTATAAAAATTTAAAATATGTAATATTTTTAAACAATAAATTTAAAATTTTTAAAAATGATTTTTTAAATATAAAATAATATATATCGATATTGTATTGAAATCTCGATACACCGTACTCGTAATGTTCATCGAGCAGAGCTATATTGATATCTTAGATCGTGAATATCAATGGTGCACAAATGTTACTACCCCCACAAACTCTTATCAGAATTATCAACCGAACTTGTCATCTTCTGAATCTCTTAGAGTCAAAAATTAGAATAGATCGATCATCGAAACCTGATGATTATCGATAAAAGAGAAAATTGTAGTTTTAGCTTTGTAAATTAATTTGTTTTGAGTTTTAGTTTTTTAATTTATAAAAATTTGGTTTTCATTCAATAAATTTTTTTTTTTGACTATTTTTCATCGACCAAACTCATCAAATATTGTTTATTTGATACATATGCTCTTTTACGTGATGAAAAATATTAAATCTACCTGAGGAAAAACAAAAGTGAACGGCAAGTTTTTCGTTCTCGTTTTGAAATATTGGATGTTGTTCTTCTTTATTTTTCCTTTATTTTAACTTGTAATGATTTTATTTTGTATAACATATGCTTTATTTCTGTCATGCGAATCATATAAGAGATTATTTGTGTCAAATTAGTAAATCTGATAAGTTAAACAATCGTCGGTTAAAAAAAATTCAAGTTATCGGATGAAAATCAAACTTTGATAAGTTACATAACTAAAGCTCGAAACATACCAACTTACAGAATCAAATTTACAATTTTCTCTCCGCAAAGATTATATCATTAAAATCAAAATGTTGCAAGCACAACAGTTGACACATGAAACATAAAGAGTTATGTCGAAAATGACGAGTTTGACTAAAACGGCAAAGTGGGCGTTTCTTACGGACAAACGTTAATTTCAATCCATTTGGATTTGGTCACACTTCACATTTTGTTAATTTCTATCCATTTGGACTTGGTTTCACATCTTTGTTTTCGTAACTGAAATTAGCCAAAATTCTCGTACGATTCGTACAACTATTGTTCAAAGGATCCGATCTAAATTTCAAAATTTATATTAATTTCGGCTTGAATATTGACAATTTTGAAAATTACCCGACAATTTGATCCATTTACGACCTTAGTTTATGTCTTTTATCGAATTCATGTCTGATACCCCATGGATGAGCCCATCAAGATCTGGCTCAAACTCTCGGCCCATATCTAAGGCCCACAGGTAGCCAACAGGTGAAGGGCTCATGACAAGCCCGTGTATTCTCCTATAAATACCAGGTTTGAGCGTATGATATTTCATTCATTATATTGTTTTCAGCAGCACACTTAGCTGATCCCCCCATATATCCTCAGTCTCTGACTTGAGTATCGGAGAGACTACGCCAGGACAACCCTCCTGGCCCCCTCTAACGATCTTATTTGTGATTTCAGGCTCAGGGTAATTTCAGAACCTGCGTGTGGACTAATGACACTTGCTGGAATCGGACCCTAAATTTCCCGTGAGTATCAATGTCGATTTCAACTTTCGAATCTCTAGCTTAGCAGCTAACTAGATCATCCGGGAAATAAAATATAGATTAACTCGTTCGATTCGATTAAATTGCTACATGTTCAAGCAAGAACGCGTTTAGCTAGTGCATGAAGTGATATCAACAATTCCATTTATTATTTTATCGTTGTCACTAAAATATTTTTTAATATTGATTCCGAGTTAATCATACTTCTTTTCTTTGATTCTTTTCTTTTTAGCTATAAAAATAATGTTTAAATTTCATGGATTATTGATTATATATAATAAATAAATAATTATATGACATCGAAATTTGGAATATATTTTTAAATTAACCAAATTGTCAACAGAAGACTGACATATTTATAAATTGTGTCTTAAAAAAATATACGAGACTTTGTATTTTCTTCAAGTGGTTATCGATTGTTTTGTCAAATTAAACAGACTTTGTATTTTCCTGAAGTGGTCAGCGATTTTTTGGTCAAATATAACCAAAAATTAGAAATAATTTTTTAAAAAATAATTATCATTTATTTTTTTGGACATAATTTTTTTTTAAAAAAAATAAACATAAATAAAATTCTCAAACAAAAAATTCATTTAGGAATTCTCAATTATTTTTATAAATTATAATGTCAAAGTTCAATAATTTCAGTATAAAACATTAGTTAGTGTAAAATCATACCGAGTGAAATGATGGACATAATTTTATTCATATATCTAAATGTCAATGGTTAAGAAGAGAAATTTCTAGCTTGAAATTGTTGCTCTCATGAGTAGAATGATAAAAAAATATTGGGATGCTTGAGTCGACGGACTCATGAGAGTCACCTCGAGTACCATATATTTGTCTTGTTTATAAGTATTTATGAATCTAAATATATCAAATAGTATAGATAAAATACATCATAACTATAAATTATATATATAGTCACTTATTCATATGTAGTTTTCAATCTGTATGATTATAATATAACGACAGTTCTTTCAATTAACAAATATATTTTTTATTCAAATATAATTTGAAGGGATTGTTGATCATAAACGTACATGAAATTAATATATTGTGTGTATCAGAAGTTAGTATCGTGTTCTGGTATTGTCAACTCGACCACACAATATGCAGCGGAAATTAATTATTGACACACAAGTATAACTAGAATAAATAGAGACCAGATTTAAATTATGCATAAGTATCCGCCGAATCATGGCAAAAATTCACTAAAAAAATATGTAATCGTTTACACCAAAATAATACTCGTGAGAATAACAAAACCAAATTCATTGACACTTCAAGGAATTAAAATGTATCGAACTAAACCAATATTAAAGACTAGATGCATAACCGAAGTTGCTTAAAATTAAATAAAATAACACTCTTCGATCAATACTCCGTGTCATTGTTGTTCTTCAATTTTCTTCAACACCAATTAGCAACACGCTGATTATGTGAATCAATAACAAACTCTTCAACACAGAAATTATCTTCAACTTTGAACGTCGTGTACGTTCAAAGAAAAACTCCAGCAACTGCGTAAAAATCCAAATCCTCTCAAAGTCATATCGTTCTTCTCTTAATCTTCCATACATATAGATTTTCTTATCTTGACATAATTATCTTTCCATAAGAACAAAATCCTATAACCATGGAAACAAGAGTTTATTAGTAATAAGACTCTATTCAAATCTAAGATATTATATTTTAGAGATAAATACCAAAAACAAATCGTAGTGGATAAAATACTAAGATTAGATTAGGTAAACCAAGTTTAGGAATAAATCTTATTATTAGATCAAGTCAAATTAATCTAGAAATGCAAAACTCTTATTTTTCAAGTTAAATAAAAGATAAAAATTAATTAGGAATAAAATATTCCATTCATAATTTTTAGTGGAAAAATAATAAAGCAGCGAATTTTACCAAAACCAAAACAAAAAACACAATGTATTTAAATGAAGTACATATAAACAAACGATTGTTAATTAAATTCTCTTAATTAACCCAATTATCATAATAATGTTAAAATAAAACTAATAATCTTGTTATTAAGTTAAATATCAATTGTGATTTTGCTAAATTTTTTAATCTTTGTGGATTTTGTTTAGCTTTCTCAATTTCGTTTTGGCAAAAACTCGTGTGAGACGGTCTCACGGGTCGTATTTGTGAGACGGATCTCTTATTTGGGTCACCCATGAAAAAGTATTACTTTTTATGCTAAGAGTATTATCTTTTATTGTAAATATGGTTAGGTTGACACCGTCTCACAGATCACATGAGAGTCACTCTTTGGTTTTAGAATACTTATTATGCATAGTTAATTTTATATCAGCATAGATCATTTGTAAATTAATACAGATTATTAATAATTTCATGTGAAATAAAATTTGGAAATAATATTACTCAAATATATTTGTGTAGGATAAAATAACATAAAAAATTTTATGAGACAATCAGTTTTGTAAGACATGTGTCCTATTTAGATTACTCACGAAATTTTTTCAATTTTTATACCAGAAGAATTATTTCTTATTGCAAATATGACAAGGTTAATCTGTCTTGCGGATAAATATTCGTGTGACAATATCAAAAAAGATCTATTAATAAAATAATACGTGATACTCAGCTAAAATATCATATGTAAAATTTTTAATATCTAACAAAATACTAATAAATTATCACTATAATTCATATTTATTATAAGAATTATCTCATAAATTTAATTTAAAAATATAAAGTAATTTTCATTAATTATAATTTTTCATTAATTTCTCTTTCTATGTATAAAGTTGAAATAAATCATGCTAATCAAATTATATTACAAATAAAATATTAGAAAAATTTGCAAAAATGCATATAGAATCTATATACTCTCAATGTCTATTTTTATTGGAAAAAAATCATAAAAATTGACATTTATGAAGCTAAATAAATATAGAAATTTACAATTTGACGTGATATATTTATATGTAAGTAGATATACACACTATCACTTTCAAGCACCCAACCTAAGATGTGACCTGAATCTTTCACTTGAAATATGGCCTCAAGGCAAGGGTCGAGAAAACTCGACCTCCTATATTTTGCAAAATATTTAAAAGTTTATCTTCCGAACAAAATATATATTACTTTTACTTGAATTTGATTTTAAATCCGAGAAACTAGAAATCCGAAAAGATTTTTAAAAATCGAGGCTTGAGTTCGACTCATTTATAGTACTTAATTTATTGTTATAAAAATAACAATATTTTAAATCCAAGAAACTATAATCCGAAAAGATTTTGAAAAGTCGAGTCTCTAGTTCGACTCATTTATAGTACTTAATTTATTGTTACAAAAATAACAAAATATTTAAAAGTTTTATCTTCCTAACAAAATATATAATACTTTTACTTGAATTCGATTTTAAATCCGGAGAAACTATAAATCTGAAAAGATTCCAAAAAGTCGAGGCTCGAGTTCGACTAATTCATAGTACTTAATTTATTGTTATAAAAATAACAATGAAGACATCCAAGTTTCTCTTTTATTAATTACCCCACTGCCATGACTTCAAACTCATGAAACTTCACTCAGAATCAAAATAAGATAGTAGATAAAAAGAAAACTCTTGGCTAATTCATTCCACATGAACTTCAATTCAGTTGACGAACAAAAGTCAATACCCGAACCATACGACGTTCTTGCTGTGTATAGCAGGGACGTCGCGAATGGTGCGTTCTTGACTACTCGTTCGAGTAAAATAATAAAGGGTTGCTAACAGAATTAAAGTACAAATCCCTCCCAAAACAAAAGAAGAAAAAAAATCGACAGTAAAATGTTGTGAACTGTAATGAGTCTTTTGGCAAGAGCATCAGCAACAGCAGCAGCTGATAAGTCAGCTTCAGATATTGAAGATAGGACTGAGGTGCATTCAAATTCTCCAAATAACCAAAAGATAGTAGTTCCCTCCTCCATTCAATATCATCACGATGGTCTGGGGGCTGTAAATGTTTTCTTTTTCCTGTTCCGTAACGGTATTTATAGATGGTATACAAAGACTAGAAGGACATGTAGTATCAAGAAGTTGTGCAATTCAAGGCGGCTTTAATTTGGTGGACAGTGTTGCTGATAAGGTTATTAACGGTGGTCACTGACTCGGGGCTCATTCGGGCTGATGGGAAGCTGCTCACGAGTATCTGAAACACAACGGTAATGAGTGAACCTGAGGACCTGCCACCAGTGCCAGGATTCGAGCTGGTTGAAGCACCATCACCGCCAACTCCTCTGGTTTGGAGGTGGTCAGGCTGGCCATCGGGTGAAATAGTGAAACCAGAAGGCAGTAAAGGGATATATGAAGGGTCTTCGCCGCTCATTGCTATGTTGATGGCTGGAAGGTCGACAGGACAGTACACAACAAGTGCACCTGATGAGTCTATGCAGCTTTCTTGGAGTATCAGCATGTTGTTTTGGCTCGTGTTGAAGGCCTAATTTTCAAGAATTCAGGATTGTTCAATACAACAACTTAGAGTGGTTTGAGCTCAAACTAACTACGAATCAAACAAAGTCGATGGTGGAAAAGAATTTACCCGGAGAACCGATATGCAATTCCCAGGATGACAGCCATTTGCAATGTGAGCAACTTCTTGAACTGGATTTTGATTTGATAGGACATCCCACTGAAACATTAACAAAATGTAAGAAGTGAAATTTGAACATTAAACTCTGATCTATAAAGATCAGAAAACTACCTGCGGTCGATTTCTTTCATCCCTGAAAAAATTGAACACATTCTGTGGAGGTATAGGGAGCCAAATAGTGGCGGCTGCACTAAGTACCAGGCCATTTGGCTGGCCAGGATCGGTGCTCTTATGAAGTGTCGCTCGGACCTCAAACTCATTCAACCCCGTATTTGTGGTCCATTGTTGGCCATTAGCAGGGTTTATACTTGAACAAAAATTGTTTACCATTCTCTGGGCAAGTTTCATCATGCTTCTTTTGCCTTCAGCCAATGGAATCACTATCACAGAGGACATTTGTAAAGATCAGAATTGGTTACTATAACATATATCACTTCAAATACAAGAACGGAGGAACTTTAGAAGGATTTACCCCCTCCAAGATCACGAGTCGAATTTTCAGTAACCATCACGCAAGCAAATCTTTCGCATATCCTTTGAAGATTCGAAAGCCATCTTTCAGCTCCAAAGGCTAGTCCACTGTGAATGAGTTCCCTATATAGCCTATGAATGGGAGCTTTATCTTCAATTTCCCAATGTTCCACCCAAGTCACCTGTTATTGAAAGCACACAAATTTCTTATAAACAAAATTCGCACCACATTATGACATACCAAAAACACGTATTAAGTACACTCAACGACCTTTGAATAACCATTAGGCAAGTCTTGTATGAGGCATCCAGAAGGAAGCTTGTGAACTTTACATAAAGAAGAAAATTGGCTGCCTTGATTAGTAATATCAGAGGAAACATCGACAATTGCCCACGAGCCTTGTTCAATCTGCTGACAGAATCGGAGTAAATAGATTTGCCTAGTCGGCACCAAGGCCGAAAGAACCTGCAATTCTGCATACATCTAGCACAAGCAGAAGAAATTTGAGAAGAAAAATGAATTAAGTTTACAAGTTAATCCAGTTGGGATTAAATTTTTTTGTACCAATTGCAATGTGCCGCTTCGGCCTCCAAGCATTCCAGATGATATTACTTCAATGGTTCTTGCCCTTGAGACAATTGTAGGGAACAATTCCACCCACTTATTCTGGCATTTTAGAGCAAAATGGTCACAAGATTACTCAAAAAGATTTTATCTTGTTGAATAATATTATGGGGAAAACGAAAAAAATGTAATAAACTAACCGCATCCATGAACATGTCGGCCAATGCCAAACCGTTCATTATCACGACACCTGAATCTCGCGATGCTTCGATCCGAATGTTGGGATTTTTCAAGTGACTATTAGATCTCGGGAAAATACTATCATATGTTTCCACGTTAAGAATTTCCCTGCCATCAGCGGTGGGCTTCATCCAGATTGGCTCATTGGCTTGCAAGAGCTTAATTAATTCATCCATTGCATTGACCGCAATATCAGCCATGAGGGATTTATCCATATCCGAGATGCTCATCGGAGGGAAAGCAAGATTAGGAATCACGCTTGAAGAACTTCCGGGAAGAAGATCAAGATCAAGAGAAGGGCCAGGAATCCCATGACTTCCGAAACTCGCCATCGATAAATCCAACGAAGATACATGAATAGGCTGCACCGGTGGCAGTTGTGAAATAGGCCTCCCTATGTATTTTGCTGCAATGCTAGAAACTCTGTCGAGCTACGAAAATCAAGTAAGGCATCAAAATTTCAAAAACTCGGCCGAAACATAATCAATCCAATCAATAATCAAAGAATGGTGAATCAGAAGAACCTCTTCTTTCAGATGAGCATTTTCAATTCGCAGTTTTTGGTCGTCGAAGTATGAGTCCTCGGAAACAGGAGGACCTCCACAAGAGGGGCAGATTACATTTCTCAGGGCCTCTCTGATTGCTATATTTTCACATCTAATCTTATCGTTTTCTGCTCTAAGTGCACAGTTATCTGCTCTTTCATGTTGTGCCTAAAGCAAAAGTACAAAGTACATTTCAAGAAAACATTACATCATAGAATAAAAAGAAAAAACTCAGCCTTTATCCACTGTAAAAAGAATGAATGGAAGTGAAACCTTCATCTGAGTTCTCCTGTTCTGGAACCAAAATTTGATCTGCCGAGGATGCAAATTCAACTCTCTGCTCAAGTGATTTCTTGTCTTCTCATCTGGGTGGGGACACTCCTTGAACATTCTGAACGCACACAATCACGCAAAAAAACCGCAATAAAATCAAACCCAGTTCCAAAAAACTTTTATGTGCAAGGAGGAGAGAAAAGAAACAATTCTTTTGGGCCCCAGATAAGAAATTTTTATCAATTTTATAGTTATCATAGTCTTTGTGCATGGAGTTCTGTTGCGGATGTATAATGAAAAAACGGCGTACGATTCAAGCCTCTGAATTTGGTGTGCTGTGTGGCGATGGTAGCGCTTCTTCCTCCTGTGAGGATCGGAGCCATCGCCGCCGCTGGAGCCTTCGCCGCCGCCGCTGAACTCCATGAAAAAATTCGTCTCTTACCACACGCAAAGCCTCAAAAGCAGCAAAAGCTTCGATGTATATCAGCACAAGTACATACACCGATTTCAAGAATCTCCACCAGATTACAAGCAATTCCCATATTACACCGTAATAACTACGCTGCGGATAACAACATTAACTCCAATACCAACAAGATTCCTGCCACCCAAGAAATCAATCCACAACAATAAAAGAAGAAGAAAAATATCTGGGATTTGATTTTGGAAACGACACCAAGTCTATGGGAGTGGATTTTTCCCATCAGCATTGGTCAAGGCACGAGCAAAGCTCCCATTTTTGGAAGTTTGGCCTGTGTAACGGTCCAGAAACAGAATCAATCACACCCACAGAACACACAAATACACACACGCTTATATACATATATGTGGAAGAAGATTAAAGATAACACAGTCAGGGTGGCATTTTCAGTTTGGTGCAGATGAGAAGGACGATGTATACTGTTACTAATATGTAAACGAAGAGCGAGTTTAGGAGAAGGAGAAGGAGAAGATTGGTAAAAGAGCCATGGAAGAAAATCAAGCAGGAGAGATGAATTCAGACTTCATAGCCAACGCCCCATAATAATAATAATACGAACCGTATTAATTGTAACAGTAGGCTACCTACGCTATACTGCTACGTCCACACACTTTTACTACAACATATACATACATATATATATATATATATACTGTTCATACACTCTGTGTGTGAGAGAGTCGAGATTTTGTATGACAGAGAAAAGTAAAGAGTGTATCGGGAACATACATTATGTGGAATCTTTCTACAATTTTCTACGTAAAAAATATATTTTCTCCAGTTTTTGATTTTTGCGATTATTTATAATTTAAATTTTTTTGGGTTTTAGAATATTAGATAGTTCTTTTTTATGGTTTTATGTCTGACTGAGTTTGATGGAAGATATGTCTCATAAAATTTATATGTGAGACAATCTTATCAGGATTTTTGTGTCGTGTTTGAACGAAACGTATGATATTGTGCACAACATCACCGTCTGATCAAATAGATAGCCCTGTGGCGCACACACATTATCCAACGCATATATATTGTAGATGATCCAAATCTTAAAAAAATTAAGTTATGTTTAGACTGAAGTATTTGATTTGATAAAATCGATATCCATCACATACGATAGTCATAATTAAAATGTATTAACTAACTTAATATATAATAAATTTTAAATTTACTTCAACTTTCTCAAATTTCAAATAATTCACAATCAAGAAATATAATTCCATCAAAAAACAAGTTTTAACTTCTATTAATTCCGAGCAATCAAAGCCGATTCAGAGTCATCTCTTGTATAATATAGTAAAAATTATAATGCCATTTTATTTATATTTTGTGGACATATATCTCGAGTAAACACAAAACTTCGATTTGATTCGACAAAATAATGAAATATTTTTTAAATATTTTCGCGAATGTTCGTAATTATTGATGTATTTTATAAGTTCTTTGTAATTCAACAGATAAATATTATCGATTTAATAACAATAAAAATATAGATATATATTTTTAAAAATGTGGATATAATTTTTCAAAAAAAATTTAATAATTGATTTTTTTTTAAAAGAATTAGTTAGTATATAATTTTAAACAAACAACTTTGTATGGGTTAGTGAAAAGTGGGTGAGAGAGAGATAAAAAGGAAGTAATTAATAGAGAGGGAGAAATATGGTAGGGGCTATTCAATGTTTCTTCGTGTTATACGCTATCATCACTCTGGTAAATGTGTAAAAAAATAAAATAAAATAATTTTTTTAAGAAAATAATTTTGACAAATATTTTTAATTTTATAAATAAATATTTTTAGGCAAAATAATATGTTATAAAATAAGATTTTAATAGTAACCAACATTCATTTATTATTAATTTTTTTTAATAAAAAATTGTTCTTTGACTCTCAAATTTCAATTCACATTCTTTATATTTTCTTTGTAATTTCTTCTTTTTCAAACACTTTCCAAATATTGTTGTGAAAAAGTCAAATTTCAAAATGATATTAGAGAAAAGTATTTTCATTTTGAACCGTGAATCATTTTCAGAAAATTAATAAGAAATATTTTTTTTATTTTAATGATATGATAGGTTAAATAAAAAATTATTATATTCTATTCGCCAAAATCTTTTTCAAAATAATTGTTTCTCATTTAAATTACACGACTGTGATCGGAGTCGTGGTTTGAAGATTCATTCGACTTGGTTGTTTTGTTTACGTAAATTAAGAAAATCAATGAAAAACAAATTTTGCAAAAAAAAAAAAAAACTTTATTTTTATCTTTTTTAATTTATTCAAAAAATATTACATGTTTTCAGTTAACAAATATCTATATGTTTTACAAAAAATAATGCTAAATATAAAAAATAAACTATATATTTGAGATTATTGAAAAAAATCTTAAATAATTGAGATGGAGAAATATAACATAAAAATATGACAATAATTTTATCTGATAAAAATCTGATATATTTAAATACAATTTTTAAAATGAAATACGAATTTTTTAAATATATATAATATTTTATTTATGATAATAAAAATAACTTTATATCATTATTTTAGGAAAAATAATATAATGTAAAAATAAATATTATTTTAGGAAATCTACATATTGTGACCAAGACACTTATTTACAGTCACAAGTACTTAATTAACAATTTTTTTATATACTTCATATTAATCATACATGTTTATGTGAACATCGATAAAGTTTAATTCATTTATTAGATGTGATGAAATATAAAAAGATTATACAATACAATAAATGAATGTCATCTCATTAATATTTACATAAACGTACATGATAAGCGTATATAGATAAGGCGATTGCTGCCCGCGGCGCGGCGGAGCAAATACCAAATGACGATTTTGTCCTCCCCATTGATTCTTGTGGGTTTTTTTTTATGTGTGTGTGTTTTTCATGTGTTTGTTCAAATTCCACACGTTGCTTCATATTACCATTTCCTAATAAATTAATGGTAACTTAGTGATCAAACTTTTAAATATGTTTAAGACTGAAATACATTTTATAATATATATCATTTTGATAATTAATTTTTATATATTGATAATTACATCTTGATAGAAAAACTTCAACAGTAGTGGCTTCAAAAATCATGTTTTTTTTTTAAAAAAAATATTGGTGATTTATGAAGGACAAGCCACATGAATCCAATCCAACAACAATAAAAGAAGATGGGGTTAGAGAAATTAATTCTTACATGGATTTGTGTAATAATAAATTATTTTAGAATATTTTATTTGTTGTAGTAAATTTCAAGGTATCAATAGAGGAGGAACATCATAAATATTTTTATTTGGAATGATGGGATTTTTGTGGTAGTATTAGTGCCTATAAATCTTCTTTAAAAATAAAGAATTATGGGCATGCATTTGATTGAAATGTTAATAATTGAATATTAATGATTATATGGAAATTAAATTTTTGATTGAGTGTGTAAATGAAATTTAAAGCATTTGAAATATTATGTTTCAAAGATACAATCATAAAAAAATAATAATTAATTTCTCCAAATTTAAAACCTATTGAAACTTCATAGGAATTTTAGTCATAATAACCATTTATACCCACCCTAGCCTAGCCATATAGAGATAATTACACAACTATATTAATTTTTCTTGCTTCAATGTACAATTGTAAAGGCCTTAGGGTTCATGCAATCATAAAAAAAATAACGGCAAAAAATTATGTGAGACGGTCTCATGGATCGTCTTTTGTGAGACAGATATCTTATTTGAGTCATCCATGAAAAAAGTATTACCTTTTATGCTGAAAGATTACTTTTTATTGTGAATATCGGTATGGTTGACCCGTCTCATAGATAAATATTCGTGAGACCGCCTCATAAGAGAGCTACTCAAAAATAATTTTTTTTTTTTCCAATTTTGTTGTTGTTGGGAAAATAGGTTGAGTTTTATTTTTTCTAATTAATTTTTTTACAATTTCTTGTTATTTGACAAGAAATCCCCTATGAGAAATGTTTACATAACTTTAAAGTTTAAATTATAGGATTCTAAGATAATCTATTAGATTACCCCTAGTGAGAACCTCCCCAAGTTAGCTCCCAATATGCATCTCATTGGGTAGGAGTAATATTCAAACTTTAGTTTAAACCGAAAAATTGTAAATTCAAATGGAATAAATCAAAAGTAGAATCGAAACAAAATCGAAATTTTTAATGCGAATATAAATTTTAAAACTAAATTTTGAATTATATTTGTCAAAAACGAAATGAAAAAAATAAAAATTTAATAATTTATTTATATTTTTATTTAAATTATGTATTTTATGAGATTGATATTTAGTTAATTAAGAATATTATTATTATATTTTAATGTTTTACTAAAACATGAACTAAAAATAATCTATTATATTTTCAATTATATTCTAAACACTAATTCAAATAATTGTCAGTATCGAAATAACCGAACCATTTTGTTAGACAATCAAACGGAACCAAACCGAAAAATAACGATTCAAATATCAGAATGAACTACTCTGAACCGGAAAGAGTTATTTTTTGGTGGTTTTTGGGCTTTTCACATGAAATTACATGAATTTACGACACCTACATAATTTTTTTAAAAAAAATTTATTAATAATATATATATATATTTTTAAAAAAGATATTAAAATAAAACCATAAGAAAGATGAAGATTAGACAAATCTATGCTGGTTTATTAAAACAAAAAACTTAGGGAGAGAAAATAGACCGACACCTCCACATGAATGCCAAAATAAGAGACGGATCTCACTTGTCAAGCTTTATATGATCACTCTTATGATACCGTATGATCACAAAAAAATAAAATATTATTTTTCATTCTAGATATGCATCCAATCGAACTATTTCACATATATAAATTCGTGAAAACCGGAATTAATAATAAAATATCTTGTCGGAGAATGCTGGCAAAAGGATAATGCATCGACAGAGCCCAAAAACAAATAGCATTCGGTTGGTTGGAAGTATGAGCGTGATCCGAAGCCAAAATCCCACAAATTTCATTGAACAATAACAGCTTAATTACTTCTGCTCGTGCTCCACTCATTTAGTTTCTCACTTGAATATATATAATACTATATATTATTACCATTCAAGTACATTATTATGGACACAAACCTTAATTCTCATGCCAACCATTGTCCAGATATTACATCCCCTCACCTGTTACTGTTGAGACCCCAAAAACTCCATTAAATTGAACCTTTAATAACAATAATGCACCCAGCTTCATTGTAATGAACACAGCTTGCATCTTAACTCTGTAGCATATACATTTGTACAACAAAATAATGACAAGTTCCAGCCTTAGAAAAGAAACCAATTTCAAAGAACCTGATGTGTTATATACATATATAGCACGTACACGCCGTATGTCGATCGAATTTTTACGTGTATCATCTGCGTTATAGTGTTTCAAGAAAATGGGCAGGTATAATATTGGATCTTATGATGTAATTGACCTATGGAATGTATATAAATACTCTAGTACATAGAAAGATGAGATATGGATGCCTGCCCGTGTTCATGTGTGTGTATACTAGCTAGAACAGATGGATGTTGGTTTCAAGAGTTTAATTATTTGGTTGGGCTGATGGAGGAGCAGGGGCGGATTTAGTGTAGGGCGAACAGGGGCCACGGCCCCCCCAAAAAATTTAAAAAAAAAATTTAGTATATATTAAATTTTTTTAAACTAAATATATAAATGGATATATATATAAATGGCCCCCCCAAAACGAATGATACGTCCATGTATCTCAGTGGCTAAAGCCACTTATAATGTTTCATCCGCCCGATTTCGAAACCTGGGAGCGCTTATTTTTTCTGGCTTAGCGACGGTTGTGATGAAAACCGTCGCAACATTTGCGACGGTTTCTTAAAACCGTTGCCATATAGCGACGGTTTTTAAAACACCGTCGCAACTTTCGCGACAGTTTCTTATAACCGTCGCCATATGGCGACGGGTTTTGAAAAAACCGTCGCAAAATAAACTTAGCGGCCCCCCCTGTCCCTAAATCCTAGATCCGCCCCTGTGGAGGAGTCGACATGGCTAAGACGCCGTTTATCTTCCTATACCTCCATGCAACTTGTATTCGTCTGGCTGCAAGCAGGGGCGGAGCCAGGATTCATGAGTATCTGGAGCTGGCTCCATCCTGTATTAGACAGTAATAGGTTCGATTAAAATCGAACCAAATTTTCTAAAATCGAATTAACTGAACTTTTTTTCGACAAACTTTATTATGAATATCTAACAAATCAAATCGAAAAATCAATTATTTCGGTAAGTAAGAAAATTAAAAGAAATTTTATAATTTTTTTTAAATAATCGCGTTTTAAATAAAAAAAATCCAATATAACTTGAAATTTTTTATTTTCTTTCTTCATTGAGTTTGTAATTGATGTTTGCTCGTTATTTGTTTATATGTACTCTTTTGGTTTAAAAATAACTTGACAGTTTTTATTTTCTTCATTCTCTGAGTTATTTAACTAGAAATATTCAATATTCCCAAAAATTTACAACAAAAAATTATTTTTCAAATTTCATACTTATAATTCAGTTTTCGGTTATTATAAATAGAAAATTCACAAAACAAGCCCAACAATAATTGCTTATCAATAATCATCATACATTTCAACCAACTGATTATTATTCTAAAAATATGCAACAATAGATTTTTATGGTGAAAATTTAAACTCCAAAATTCATATATATATCATAAGACAATATTATTGCAACTCAAATTGTAATGCCTGAAGTAATATCACAAGTTGTTGATTTAGTAATGTGAGATTACTAAATACTTAATATTTTTTTAAGAGAGAAATATGACATATGTTGGTCATATGAAGTCCAAATAAGTTGATATTTGGATATAACGTAGAAAACTCAAAGATATAGAAGTTTCATGTTTTGAGTTTTGGAAAATTTGATCGTTTAACTGGTCCAAAGAGATGTACTGATGTTAAAATGTTAAATATAATATAATATTTTAAAAAACAAGAAAAAAAATTGAATCGGTGGAATTCAATCAAATTGAATTCCACCGAACTGTTCCAAATAAAGGAACAGATATATCAACGTAGCGAGAGAAAGAAGAACAGAGGGTTTTGAGACTCTCTTTTCGATCGTGCGATTTATCGGTTTATCCAATCGACGAACCGACTGCAGTTTTGGGATCGTTGACACGAGGTCTTCGATTAGAGGTATAAATTTCATATTTTTGGTGATGTTTGAAATTCGTCGGTTTCTGGAATAAATCCGATAAATTGTTAAATCATACTGAAATTGAAGATTGTTGAGTAGTGTATGATTTTAACGAAGTAGAGAAGATTATAGTGGTGTTATTTTGAATTATTCCTAAATTATTTTAATTAGGAATTTTTAAACGTTGGGTTGAGATTGGAGAGTTGTTTGTCAGTTGTTATTAATTCTGATTATATATTCGGAGTCTACGAAGTATAGGCTACACGTTGATATAAAGTTTTCGCAATTTGACGGATGTTGTAAAATAGCCTATTAATTGGTGTTAAATTAATTAGGGTGTATTTGATGGTAGTATTGTGAATTAAATACACCGGAATATTAAATTGTTGAAAAATACAAATTTATAATCGAGTTTTATATTTTGTTGAATTAATTGTTGTTGGGCTATTTGATGTTATATATTGAGGCTGTTATGACTGTGTTGATATGGTGACAATGATCTGATAATTGTTGTTGAATTATTTAGATACATCACAAGCCTCGGGATCAAAGAAATAGCCAGATTTTATATATACTCGATTATCAGGTACGTGTTGACGTACGAGCGTATGTTGTTATTGTTTAGTATTGATGAATACTATTGTGTTGAACGATGATAAATCACCTGAATTGGGTGATTTGATATTATATTTGTTGTTTATTATTGTTGATATTGTTGACTATCGTTGTTGGGAGATGTCTCGTTGATGTTGTCAAGTTGATGTTGTTCGTTCAACGATATTGCTGTCGCCGGAGTTGGGGTGCGACGTATCGTTGATGTTATTCGTTCGACGATATTGCTGTCGCCGGTGTTGGGGTGCGACGTATCGTCGATGTTGTTGTTCGTTCGACGATTTGCTATCGCCGGTGTTGGGGTGCGACGTATCGTCGATGCTGTTGTTCGTTCGACGATATTGCTGTCGCCGGTGTTGGGGTGCGACGTATCGTCGATGTTGTTGCGTTGTGATGTTGTTGGCTGATTGTCCAGAAACGGCAAAGAGGGTATTTCTATTATGATTTCAGTTATATTTTATGTTGTTAATATAAATGTTATGTATTACGATGATGATTGTTGTATATGCTCACCCTTTGAGGGCTGTTTCTGTTGGGCAGGTTACAGGACTATGCGTGAGACATGATAGTGGTGAAGGACTAGGTGTGTCTAGTCAAACAGTCCTGTAGTTGATAGTAGATAGAGACAGTATAGCTTATTGTCTTATTTGAGTTGTATGTGTGTATTTATTATACTGTTTCTGCTGCATTGACGTCATTAGTGTGGTGATTGCACTATTTTGTCGTATATGCATTATATTATTACGTCGTCGAAAAGAAATTTTTTTATGCATATGACGTCACATGTTGCATGATTACGTGGCGAGGTTTGGGGCGCCACATTTGGGCTGTTATGACTGTGTTGATACGGTGACAATGATCTGATAATTGTTCTTGAATTATTTAGATACATCACAAGCCTCGGGATCAAAGAAATAGCCAGATTTTATATATACTCGATTATCAGGTACGTGTTGACGTACGAGCGTATGTTGTTATTGTTTAGTATTGATGAATACTATTGTGTTGAACGATGATAAATCACCGGAATTGGGTGATTTGATATTATATTTGTTGTTTATTATTGTTGATATTGTTGACTATCGTTGTTGGGAGATGTCTCGTTGATGTTGTCACGTTGATGTTGTTCGTTCAACGATATTGCTGTCGCCGGAGTTGGGGTGCGACGTATCGTTGATGTTATTCATTCGACGATATTTGTAGTGACCCGTTCCAGAATCACCTACTAATCAAGAACTAAGCATGCAATTAACTTAATTAATAATAATCAGAGATAACAGCGGAATTATGGCCAACGACAATAGTTATACAACCCAATCGAAAACAGAACAACTCAAAATATATTCGGTACAACCATATCGAAATAGAATAGTACTGAAAACTAAACCAACCAGCTACTCACTGTCCTCCTCCTGCTCTTCCTGAGCCATCCAACCTGAGGCCTGCCCCGAGGGAATGGGGTGTCCAAGATAAACAAAACCGAGGACGTGAGCGATAAGAACGCCCAGTACAAAAGCATGAGTATACAAGCCTATATGAAATGCACATGCTATGATATGATACCAGGGTAGTCAAGAAACAGGAGTAACAAAGGATCTCAAAATGCTCAGTCTAGAGGCGCCAAGTGGATAGTGCCGCGCGGTACTCCTCTGGGTCACTGCATCCACTACAAGAACAGACGTGGACCTAAGATGTCCCGGATCACCGAAGCCCTCCGGACCCGTCGGCCACTGTGTACTCTCGGTGTCCATGCGTCCACAAGACAAGACAGGGCTGAGCGGCCCCACAAGATATAGCTTATCTCGAAAGAGATACAGCTCAACAGTAAAGGCTATCTCGAAGGAGATACGGCTCAACATGAAATGCAACATGCATCATAAAACGTGACATAATAACATGCATCATATGACATATATCAATGCACCACATAATCATGCAACACATATAAGGATGTATACTCGACCAGGATATCTCGGATAGTACTTTCGTACCTCTATCACAGCAAGCCTAGCCTTACGCAACACCGCTAATCAGGTCTAGAACAAGCCTACGCATCAAAAGCATACCCAATGAACAATACTACCATGCTCGACTAGCAAAACCAGTACTACCAAAAGTTTAGGGTTTACCTTCGTCCGTCGACAGCCCTTTGATGTCGATTGCCTCGTAACTCAGGCGTCGCTACGCTACCAATCCTGACAGCTCTTGGCTATCGCTCGACCGACAACTAACCCTAGAAACCTTCCAAACCTCTCAAATATGAGACACAACTCAAGAATTTGCAATGCAAAATGAGGAAATCCGAGCACTATTTATAGGCTATGTTCGGATCCACCGAACCCACTTCGGAACGTCCGAACTCCTACGTGTCCATCGGCTCTTGACACCTCATGATCGGATCCACCGAACCTACACTTCGGATCATCCGAACTTGCATGTAAACTGACGTGTCGATCAACTCTTGACACCTCATGATCGGATCCACCGAACCCACTTCAGATCGTCCGAACTCTTCGGTGCTACCGAACCATCTTCGGTCCGTCCGATCATGACCACGGTCAAAATTACACATTAAACCTTCTTAATCACCATTAATCCGTTAATTACCCAATTTGGAATTCGGGCTACTACATTCTCCCCCCCTTAAAAGATTTCGTCCTCGAAATCAGGCTTAGAGGATGAACAAAACGAAATAACAACATCGTTATTACATCTCAATTGTTGTTGAATACAACTGATATTTCGATTACAACTGAAAACACAAACATATACAAAGCATAACTCAAAAGAGCTCTGGATGCTCCGAACGCATACGACTCTCTAGCTCCCAAGTGGCTTCTTCAGTGCCTCTGCGCTGCCACTGAACTAAGACAAGAGGAATGATCTTATTCCGCAACACCTTGTCTTTGCGATCGAGGATCCGCACTGGTCGTTCCACGTAAGACAAATCTGAATTTAGTTGAACTTCAGAGGGATGCAAAATGTGAGACTCATCTGCTACGTATCGTCTCAACAAAGATACGTGGAACACATCATGAATACTTGATAGGTACGGCGGCAATGCAAGTCTGTAAGCCAAATCTCCCACGCTTTCCAATATTTCAAATGGACCAATAAATCTCGGAGACAGCTTACCCTTGAGACCAAATCTCAAAATCCTGCGAAAAGGCGAAACTCGGAGAAACACTTTCTCACCTGGCTGAAAATAAAGAGGTCGCCGCTTGGTGTTCGCATAACTAGCCTGTCGATCCTGAGCGATCTTAATCCGTTTCTTGATTATTGCAACCTTATCAATAGCCTGCTGGACTAACTCCGGTCCCTCAACATGTCGTTCCCCAACTTCATCCCAAAATAATGGAGTACGACAACGTCGCCCATACAACGCCTCAAATGGTGCCATACCAATACTACGATGATAGCTGTTGTTGTACGCGAACTCAATCAAAGGCAAATGATCCTGCCAAGCGGTTCCGAAATCCATCACACAAGCTCGCATCATATCCTCAAGTGTACGGATAGTCCTCTCCGTCTGACCGTCGGTCTCTGGATGATAAGCTGTACTCAAACTTAGTGAAGTGCCCAATGCTGACTGGAAACTACCCCAAAATCGTGAGGTAAAACGAGGATCTCTGTCACTAACAATACTGACTGGCACTCCATGCAGACGTAAAATCTCTTGAATATACAAGCGAGCCATACGATCGAAAGTGAAATCACGGTTATATGGCAGAAAATGAGCAGACTTGGTGAGTCGATCCACCACTACCCAAATAGCATCACTGTTCCTCGAAGACAATGGCAAGTGCGTAATGAAATCCATCGCGATATGCTCCCACTTCCATTCGGGAATAGGTAAGTTCAGCAATAATCCTCCCGGTCGACGGTGCTCTGCCTTAACCTGCTGACAAACAAGACACTTGGAAACAAACTGATAAACGCTGCGCTTCATCCCTTTCCACCAAAATCGTGTCCTCAAATCTTTATACATCTTGTTGCTTCCCGGATGGACACTCAACTTGCTTCGATGAGCCTGAGCCAAGATTTCTTCCCTCAAAGTATCATCCTCTGGTACTACAACCCGATTAGACAAACACAGAAGACCATTAGACTGATAATGGAAATTGCTATCTCCACCAACCAATCGGGCTAATCTCTGAGTCTGGAGATCAGACATCTGTGCATCTCGAATCCGAGCGAACAAAGCTGGCTCAGATAAAATGGTAGCAACACGAATGCTCTCCATACCTTTCCGATGTTTGAAATTAAATCCCAATGAACAACAATCCTGGATAGTACTAATCATAGCACTGGTCTGAAGTGCAGAGGCTCTCACCTTGCGACTAAGAGCATCGGCTGTGAGATTCGCAGAACCTGGATGGTATTTGATCTCGCAGTCATAATCTTTAAGTAGATCCATCCAACGACGTTGTCTCATGTTCAACTCAGCCTGAGTGAACAGATACTTCAGACTCTTATGATCAGTAAAAATTTCAAACTTAACCCCGTACAAGTAATGACGCCAGATCTTCAGCGCGAACACAATAGCAGCTAATTCTAGATCATGAATAGGATACTTTTCCTCGTGAGGTTTTAACTGCCTGGATGCGTAAGCGATCACATGATCATTCTGCGTCAACACACACCCTAAGCCTTGAAAAGAGGCATCGGTGTAAACACTGAAACCATCAGATCCTGACGGTAACGCCAAAACAGGTGCAGAAGTCAGAAGTCGACGAAGCTCTCTGAAACTATCTTCGCACTCAGATGACCACTCAAATGGAACATCCTTCCGAGTAAGTTGCGTCAATGGTCTAGCTACCTGAGAGAAATTCACGATGAAGCGACGATAATACCCTGCCAGACCTAGAAAACTACGGATCTCAGCCACCGTCGTAGGACGTGACCAATTCAGCACTGCCTCAATCTTGCTAGGATCCACAGAAATTCCTTCCTTGGAAATCACATGACCAAGGAATACTACACGATCCATCCAGAACTCGCACTTACTCAGCTTAGCATACAATTGCTTCTCGCGAAGAATCTGCAACACAATCTTCAAGTGCTGAATATGCTCTTCCACACTGTGAGAATAAATCAATATATCGTCGATAAAAACCACAACAAACTGATCTAGAAAATCCCGAAAGACTCGATTCATCAGATCCATGAACACTGCTGGCGCATTCGTCAATCCAAATGGCATAACTAGAAACTCGTAATGCCCATATCGAGTACGAAATGCAGTCTTGGAAATATCATCATCTCTAACTCTCATCTGATGATAACCCGATCGCAAGTCAATCTTGGAGTAAACAGAGGTACCCTGAAGCTGATCGAACAAATCATCGATACGAGGTAATGGATACTTGTTTTTGATCGTCACACGATTCAGCTGGCGATAATCAATGCACAATCGCATAGATCCATCTTTCTTCTTGACAAACAATACTGGAGCTCCCCAAGGTGAAACACTCGGGCGAATATAACCTTTATCAAGAAGATCCTGCAATTGCTGCTTCAATTCTCTCATCTCTGACGGAGCAAGACGATAGGGGGCACGAGAAATCGGTGCAGTCCCTGGCATTAACTCAATGCCAAATTCCACCTCTCTAACCGGAGGAAAACCAGGAATCTCATCTGGAAAAACATCAGGAAATTCACAAACCACTGGAATATCATCTATACCAACACTACCTGTGGAGGAATCAATCGCATAGATGAGGTAGCCTTCCCCGCCCGCCTCTAAAGCACGACAGGCTTTCAGAGCAGATACCACTGGCATCGGAGGTCGCGCTCCCTCACCATAGAAAAACCAACTAGAGCTCTCAGTCGTACGAAACTGAACAAGCTTCTGGTAACAATCCACGGTAGCTCGGTAGGTAGTCAATAGGTCTATACCTAGAATACAATCAAAATCTTCCATCTCCAGGATCATAAGATTCGCAGTCAATTCGTTACCCTCAAAATCTAAGGGACAACCCATCACTAGACGCTTCGCTAACACCGAATGACCCATCGGGGTAGAAACGGAAAGAATGACGTCTAGAGAAACATATGGTAACTTATGACGCTTAACAAATCGTGCAGAAATGAATGAATGTGATGCTCCGGTATCAATAAGAACAAAAGCAGGAATACCGCATAAACGAAAAGTACCTGCTATGACTCTCTCTGTCTCATCTGCAGCCTGATCCTGGTTCAGCGCAAAAACCTGACCTTGGGCACGAGGTCGAAGATTTGAACTACCCACTGCCTGACCCTGCCTCCTCTGCTGAACAGTCGTCTGAGATCCGGAACCAGATCCTGCTCCACCTCGCAACTGAGGACAATTCTTCTTGATATGACCCATCTCTCCGCACTGAAAACAAGCTCCCGCGGCTGATCGGCATTGTTCCGATGGATGGTTCTTCCCACAATGCACACAAGAAACCTTCTTCTTACCAAAGCGGAAAACACCGCTAGACCGTGATCCAGATCCAGAAGAAGAAGAACTAGATTTCTTGAAAGACTGAGATCGAGGGCTCAAAGTACTCGGAGGTCTAGAAGAAAGAATAGCCCTACCACGCTGGAGACTGATCTCTGCCTGGCGACACCGGTTCACTAACCCATCATAAGAAGTAGGATTATCACAGACAGTGACTCGATCAAAAATCTCCTGGTTAAGACCCTGGAGAAAATGGTCATACTTGGCCTCAGAACTGCCACTGATATGAGGGGCAAAGGGTAACAACTCGAAGAACTTCTGCTGATATTCATCAACAGACATACTCCTCTGCTTAAGATTCAGGAGCTCAATCGTCTTTGCCTGGCGAAGGGCTGGAGGAAAATACAGCTGCATGAAAGCTGCACGGAACTCGGCCCAGGTCACCCTACCCTGAGACTGGACTATCGGCGCAGAAGTCGATCGCCACCACTTGCGCGCACGGCCCTCGAGAAGAAAACTAAGAGTCTCCATCCTCTGCTCCTCGGTGCACTGGAATGCACGGAAACAACTCTCCATGCGCTCTAACCAATCCTCAGCATCATCGGGAGTCTCACCGCCGACTAAAGGCTTAGGCCCCATCTGAATGAAACGGTGCAAATCAAAACGCCTAGGACCATCCCGACGATGACGATGTTCACGATGACGCCTACGATCGTCCTGGTCACCCCAACGACCTACACTTCCCTGACTACTCTCATCACCAAAGTGGTCAGCCATCGCTACAAGATAGAATGGGGAAAAATGGTAAAATGGTCAACGAAAATCCCAAAACAGAATCTATATCCCAAAATCGTAAGCATGCTCTGATACCATAAATGTAGTGACCCGTTCCAGAATCACCTACTAATCAAGAAATAAGCATGCAATTAACTTAATTAATAATAATCAGAGATAACAGCGGAATTATGGCCAACGACAATAGTTATACAACCCAATCGAAAACAGAACAACTCAAAATATATTCGGTACAACCATATCGAAATAGAATAGTACTGAAAACTAAACCAACCAGCTACTCACTGTCCTCCTCCTGCTCTTCCTGAGCCATCCAACCTGAGGCCTGCCCCGAGGGAATGGGGTGTCCAAGATAAACAAAACCGAGGACGTGAGCGATAAGAACGCCCAGTACAAAAGCATGAGTATACAAGCCTATATGAAATGCACATGCTATGATATGATACCAGGGTAGTCAAGAAACAGGAGTAACAAAGGATCTCAAAATGCTCAGTCTAGAGGCGCCAAGTGGATAGTGCCGCGCGGTACTCCTCTGGGTCACTGCATCCACTACAAGAACAGACGTGGACCTAAGATGTCCCGGATCACCGAAGCCCTCCGGACCCGTCGGCCACTGTGTACTCTCGGTGTCCATGCGTCCACAAGACAAGACAGGGCTGAGCGGCCCCACAAGATATAGCTTATCTCGAAAGAGATACAGCTCAACAGTAAAGGCTATCTCGAAGGAGATACGGCTCAACATGAAATGCAACATGCATCATAAAACGTGACATAATAACATGCATCATATGACATATATCAATGCACCACATAATCATGCAACACATATAAGGATGTATACTCGACCAGGATATCTCGGATAGTACTTTCGTACCTCTATCACAGCAAGCCTAGCCTTACGCAACACCGCTAATCAGGTCTAGAACAAGCCTACGCATCAAAAGCATACCCAATGAACAATACTACCATGCTCGACTAGCAAAACCAGTACTACCAAAAGTTTAGGGTTTACCTTCGTCCGTCGACAGCCCTTTGATGTCGATTGCCTCGTAACTCAGGCGTCGCTACGCTACCAATCCTGACAGCTCTTGGCTATCGCTCGACCGACAACTAACCCTAGAAACCTTCCAAACCTCTCAAATATGAGACACAACTCAAGAATTTGCAATGCAAAATGAGGAAATCCGAGCACTATTTATAGGCTATGTTCGGATCCACCGAACCCACTTCGGAACGTCCGAACTCCTACGTGTCCATCGGCTCTTGACACCTCATGATCGGATCCACCGAACCTACACTTCGGATCATCCGAACTTGCATGTAAACTGACGTGTCGATCAACTCTTGACACCTCATGATCGGATCCACCGAACCCACTTCAGATCGTCCGAACTCTTCGGTGCTACCGAACCATCTTCGGTCCGTCCGATCATGACCACGGTCAAAATTACACATTAAACCTTCTTAATCACCATTAATCCGTTAATTACCCAATTTGGAATTCGGGCTACTACAATATTGCTGTCGCCGGTGTTGGGGTGCGACGTATCGTCGATGTTGTTGTTCGTTCGACGATATTGCTGTCGCCGGTGTTGGGGTGCGACGTATTGTCGATGCTGTTGTTCGTTCGACGATATTGCTGTCGCCGGTGTTGGGGTGCGACGTATCGTCGATGTTGTTGCATTGTGATGTTGTTGGCTGATTGTCCAGAAACGTCAAAGAGGGTATTTCTATTATGATTTCAGTTATATTTTATGTTGTTAATATAAATGTTATGTATTACGATGATGATTGTTGTATATGCTCACCCTTTGAGGGCTGTTTCTGTTGGGCAGGTTACAGGACTATGCGTGAGACATGATAGTGGTGAAGGACTAGGTGTGTCTAGTCAAACAGTCCTGTAGTTGATAGTAGATAGAGACAGTATAGCTTATTGTCTTATTTGAGTTGTATGTGTGTATTTATTATACTGTTTCTGCTGCATTGACGTCATTAGTGTGGTGATTGCACTATTTTGTCGTATATGCATTATATTATTACGTCGTCGAAAAGAAATTTTTTTATGCATATGACGTCACATGTTGCATGATTACGTGGCGAGGTTTGGGGCGCCACACAAATAATCACAACTAAATATTTAACATAATTTTAGAGTCGTCGAATTTTTATCTCAAAGTCGCATAATTTCAGAACATACGACAATAAACCAACCAATATATATTAATGAATTATGATTTATGAGAGTTGTTTTAATTTTAGTTCTTAAACATAAGACTAAAAAAATGAAAAATTAAAATTGATAAATTTGTTCTAGTTTTAATATGGAGCTGATTCACACCTGGGAGGGAGGGCCGAGTAACGAGGGGTTCTTGATTCACACCTGGGAGGGAGGGCCGAGTAACGAGGGGTTCTTGATTGTGTTTAACATGAAAGCACAAAAAAAAAAACCCCAAGATTGTATGTATCATATTAGGTGTTGTGTGCATGTGATCATAATTTGCAACCAAATATATTAATTAAACACAAAAATAAACTTTGATTAATGAAATAAGACATAATAAATCATGCACAAGTGCGGTGCATTAAGACAAAAAAGTCACTAAAAAAACTTGTTAGTTTACAAAATCAATAATAGTGAATTGAATAAAAACTAATTCACTTAGCAAATATGGGAATAAAGTGCATCCAAAACAATTAAACCAAATATATAATCAAACTATGGATGCAACGTCTGTGAGTCAAAATCATCTTTGATAAACAACATACTAATCAACACGATAACTACGTGTTGTGCTGGAATGTCCTCAACACTCCACGACAATACAATAATAGTCCGATAATAAAGTCTTCGATCTTCTTTAGTCTTTTTCTCCTGCGGCGCCTATCTCACTTGATTCATCCTCATGCGCAGCATCTATGTACTCTTATTTATAGATTTACTGTCTTATAATTTATTTCTTGTATAAAATCCTACACAAATATGGAAACAAGTTTTATAAAGAAATAAACTCTT